>NC_051125.1:1086249-1105304 GCF_014839805.1 Manduca sexta
TCGGCTTCCCTTTTAGGTTTTGGGTAATAATAAACAATATAATTAATAAGTAAGTATAAATTTAGAAAATACTAGGCTATATCAATAATAATAATCAACAATGATAATTTTATAATGACATCTATCGGCCATCTGCCCATTGTTTGTAACGTAATCGATAACAATTATTTATGTTAAATAACGTTAGATGGCGCATATTGAATTTTTTCCTCAGAAATTCCATCACCAATGTGAAATATCCGCCTGGATAGCGACCACCGCACACAAGTTAAAACCCGCCATAGTGGCTCACGTAAGTGTGTCGCGTTCCGGTATCAACTTGTTTATATCAGATTTCAATAGGCCGGCATAATTGTGTCGACTGCCGAGGGGTAATCATCTCTCGTCAGTCGACATACTATTGGAGCCCGCTCCACTTACTAATAGGTGCAGAGAGGTCATTTAGATGTCCCCGTATAAAAATGGTATATTTATATCAAAAATAGGTCATTAAAATATTTATTTATCTTCTATACTTATAATAAATCTGTAGAGAGGTCAATTCTGTACATGAAATATATTTCCAAAATAACTATCAGGGGGTGATTAGGGATCGATACTGATGCCAAAAATGCAATTAGTAAAATTTTCTATACTTATAATAAATCTGTAGAGAGGTCAATTCTGTACATGAAATATATTTCCAAAATAACTATCAGGGGTGATTAGGGATCGATACTGATGCCAAAAATGCAATTAGTAAAATTTTGTTGTCTGTCTGTCTGTCTGTCTGTCTGTATAACCGTTATAGAAACAAAAACTACTCGACGGATTTTAACGAAACTTGGTACAATTATTTGTCATACTCCTGTGCTGGTTATAGTATACTTTTCATCACGCTACAATTAATAGGAGCAGAGCAGTGAAGGGAATGTTGGGAAAACGGGAGAAGTTACTCCATTTTTTAAGCTTCCGTCGCGTGTGCCAGCTTAATGGTTAAAGCTGCACAGAAATCATGTATGACGGAAATGTTCTCCTTAAAATTATGTAAAAAATATCCCACGACAGCATATGTCTATCTTTTATGGTTGACTCATAATGACACGTGTAACTCCTGATAGCTTAGCAGTTCGAAGCTTTCTCATTATATTTGTTTACTAATCTTAGGAACTATCGGTCCAAACTAAAAAAATATTTTTGCGTTGGATAGCCCTTTATTTGTGGATTGCTATAGGCTATATATCATCACGCTATACCCTATTGGGAGCGGAGCAGCAATGTCTAATCTCTGGAACTACCAGTTTGAACTGAAAAATTCGTTTTGTGTTGGATAGCCCTTTATTTGTGGGGGCTATAGGCTGTATATCATCACGCTATGACCAATAGGAGCGGATCAGTAATGAAACATGTTACAAATACGGGGACAATTTATTCGTTTTGTGAGCTTCCGTTGCGTGCGCTGCGTAAACGGTTAAAGTTATGCAACAATGATGAATGACGGGATTATTCCTCTTAAAAAGTTCTAAAAAAATATATTATAAAACAAAGTCCCCCGCTGCATCCGTTTGCCTGAACGTCTTTAACTCAAAAAAGACCCAACGTATTAAGATAAAATTTGGTATGGAGACAGTTTGAAACCCTGGGAAGAACATAGGCTCCCGGGAAACTACTACTTTTATAATGGAAAACTTTAGCCTGAAAAACTTTATAACGCGGGCGGAGCCGCGAGCAAAAGCTAGTTATTAATATTATTGTAATTCACAAAACAGATCCCCAAACTAACATACATATTAATAAAAGTAAATATTTTGCATAATAATAATAATAATAATATCAGCCCTGTATTATATTGCCCACTGCTGAGCACGGGCCTCCTCTACTACTGAGAGGGATTAGGCCTTAGTCCACCACGCTGGCCTAGTGCCGATTGGTAGACTTCACACACCTTCGAAATTCCTATAGAGAACTTCTCAGATGTGCAGGTTTCCTCACGATGTTTTCCTTCACCGTTAAAGCGAACGATAAATTCACAAAGAATACACACATGATTTTTTAGAAAAGTCAGAGGTGTGTGCCCTTGGGATTTGAACCTGCGGACATTCGTCTCGGCAGTCCGTTCCACACCCAACTAGGTTATCGCCGCTTTTATATGTTAATATTTTGCATGTTTGTGTGTAATTTATATTATATTAATAAAGACATAAGAATGTTACGCAATAGTAATTAAGTCTCGAATAAGATCATTTAAACGTGTATAGATAGAAATAGACATTAAGTTCTAGACATAAAGGCCCGTGTCTAAGGAAACTATTGCCCCACTCAAATTGGTCCGCCTCAGTTTAACAACTGAACTGCTCTTTACACCACACGATATTTTATAATTCAAACCGATTTATATCGTTACGTACAAATACTCTGTCAGTAAAACATAATTTCGCATTGAGTACTTTATCCTAATAAAGTTTACTTTAATAGAGGAAGTAATACTGTATGAAAATGCTAAATATATTGATGTAATCAAATAAGATTAGTGTAAAGATGCATTAGTCATAGTAAGTTTATGTGTAACGTCCGTCATGATAGACAATAGCGATGACGTCAAGGTATTATATTTTTTTTCATAGACGGGACTCGAACCAGCTTCGCACGTGTGTCACTAAATATAATCTATAAATGACTACTGGTGATGCAATCGTTACCAAACTTTAAAAGATTACGCGCTGGGCTAAACGGAAGATAACCTAAAAACTTCATTAAAATCCAGACGTTTTGAAGTTTATAGGAAACGTACCCATAGAAAATATGTATGCATTCATTTGTTTTTTTTTTGTAAATACATTATAGACAATTGATATTATACGCAACAGTAAGTAAATAATAGAAATAAATAAAATTTATGTAAAATCATCATTATAGTCAAAAATAGAAAAAAATCTGCTTGAAATATTGTACTAAGCATTAGCTCACAATGGACTTGGATTTACCTCGTTATCTTATTTTTCTAAATATTCAGTGCATGAGGCATCTTTTTATTAATTTAACAACTACCCTATGTATAAGATTTCAGAGGCTTATATTATATTAATTAGTTTTTTGCACATATTATTAATTCGTTATGCAAAATTTGGTTGAAGAAAATTTTTGAATAGCCATGAGGTCTATGCTATTTTTGTACATCGTTCCATATATTTAATTCTGACAAAGCGCATAGCGACGTTCAATATTGAACATAATTTGTCGCACGACAGACCTTACGATATTTGCAAATAATAACATTCCAAAATCGTTTCGTGTAATATAAACGCCTCAAGAATCTTATTAAGAGCGGGCGTGTCCGTGCGCGGCGCTTGGCTGATATCTTATTATTGGAGGTAACCGCTCCACTCCGACGGTTAATTGCCATGGCACCCTTCCACATACCGATGCACCGTATGGATAGTACATTTTTATAAGAAGTAACTCGCTTCGACGGTAGAGAGTTTATAGTTGGACCAGATAAATAAAAAACCTCGCCATGTTGCAGTAAAACATAGAACTTGTCTTATACTGTTAACTAATACAAAAAGGCAAAAGTAAGGTACCCGAAGCATGATGTATAATTTCCTGGTCAAAAGTAGCAAAAATTTAAAATTTTTAAGTCGCATGTTTTAACATTATGTGCCTTTATCAACAATTTATTTTTCCTACACTAAAATACACTTTAGGTTTAAGATTCAACAAAGTGATTCCACCTAATGTAACTCGAAAGGGTTCCAGATAAACATTGTCTGACGGAATACCTTTATATCTCGCCAGTCGACACTATTATACCGAGCTGTTCGAAACCGGATATACACAGGCTGATCCCGGAACGCGATACACTTACGTAGGCAACTGTGGCGGATTTATCTCTAGTGTCAGTAATAACTACTGCCTCAGTGGCGAAGTTATAATTGTACATGGTACGAATACAACAACCGCACCGAGGTTCTGGATTCGAATCCCGGCTCGAGCAAAAATAATTGTGACCGGTTTTTTCCATCTTCAAAATTACTCAGTCGCAGCTTAAAGAAAATGTACTTTAAATGATATACTTTACTTTTCACATATTATATTATACTGTGGCGGCAAGACATCTTCATTAGTCACTAACGTGTTACTTTCCACAATAATGTTCCTAAATATAAACCCAACATTAACACCTTTATTGCAGCACTCAAACCCTTCACAAATAAACTATTTTCTTCGCACAGGTCTAAAATTTTGATTACAGGCTTAAAACAGCGAAATAGTTAAAAAGATATAACATTCAAATGCGTAATTCACGTAAATTCGAAGCGCTATTTAAATTTCGACTCAGTTATGTTAATAATAAAGTTTATGAGCTATTTGGAGATAGTCTGTTTTTTATGGTAGACACTAGAAACGGTATACTGCGCTCATCATTCTTATTTGGATGTAGAGCCTCGTTTCCTTTGCTTTAAAAATGTTTATTGTACTCATTTAAGACATATTTAGAATAATCATACCGAATTAAGACTGATATGAGAGGTATACGTCAATTTAGAACCAGAGATATTGTATAAACTGTAAGCGAAATTACGCCTGCTTAGCTCACTCAATGTCAGCCTCGGTGGCGTAGTTGTACTGCATGTGCGGTACGGCAGAACTCTTGAGGATCTGGGTTCGAATCCCGTGTCAAGCAAAGTGATATTTTTGGGTATTTCTGCTCAGTATCAGCCCGAAGTCTGGATAGATATGGCGATAGGCTTGCCACCTGTCACATCATGGGACAGAACACACTTGGTGACGATGGGTGCCCTGGTTACGCTTCTAGAATTTACATATCCCTTGGTACATTAGTAGGCGATGATGCACATAATGAACAATTATTGTGGCATTTTCATTGCAGAATAAATGAATTTTAAAATAAATAAAAAACTAAAGCAGTAATAAAATAATTTAATATTTTATTTTGTATTTAGTATTTTTTTCTACTTACAATTTCGAATAAATAGCTTCTAAAAATACGGTAAACGCGCTGTTTTCCTAAAAGTAGAGCCGTATACACGAAGCAAAGTTACCATTCACAAATATTGTTATCCAAAAAAAAGTACATACCGTTCATAAAACTTTCCACATCCAAACTTCTAAGTAAATTCTTTCTCTCAGAATTGAAGAGTAAAACACACGCACGTAAGTTTCGAAGTCAGACAAATAATCCTCGGTAAGATACCCATAGAGTAGAGCTTCGTTTTAAATCTAATTTGAAAAGGTTTTCCGTGTCAAAAGTCGAACACTTTCACCGGCATAACTCAAACACAAAAACTCCAATCCAGTTGTGTGGATCGGTACTAGGAGTTCTCGAAATTATTCTCAGAGTTTTGGTACGAACTGTAAAAGTAAGACATAAGAATAGGGTAATATTCCTACGTTCGTTTTTTTTTATATGTAACAGAATAATAGAAATAAAAATCTTCTGTGAAATCAGCATCAAAATTGGTTAAAATATATTTTAAAGTATACTTGTAGTTTTGTGAGCAAATGGGGGGCGTTCTGGGTCTATCGCGCTATCTCTTTCTCACGTATATTAGCGTTATAGCCAGCGACACTTGGTAACGTCACAGTTTGCTATTACCGTTATTTGACAACTATCCCTTCCACCAAATTACACAGCTTTATAACTTATTTATTATTACGTGGATTTATAAAATTATTTTTCTGTTAGATTCCGGATGACATATGTTTTTGATAAATATATTCAAAGAATCCTGCCGAGAACCCTATTGTCACAACACAAATATTGCTAAAGTAAAACCCATAAGAGTGATAGCAAAAACGTAACTGAGAAAACTACAGTTTATCAAAATTACATAAAAATAATACGTAACCTAGTTTACATAACGTACAATCTGCACACTAGTATGGAAAAATATTTTGACCTATGTGTGCTAAATTAATTTAGCTTACTTTTAGTAAGAAAGCTCTATGAATATTCCTTCATGCTTTATATTTGTTTTATTTTATCCGCCTCGCTAACAAATTGTAGTGTTTAAACTTCACTCGCGAGATATGGAGAGGACTATGGTGTTTTTCTACGGGATCTAATCAGTAATAAAGAGATCCGTTGGAGAACGAACGTCACCGACATAGCCCAGCGAATTACCAAGCTGATGAAGCAGTAGGCCTATAGGGCACAAAGGTTCTGGATTTGAGGCCACAAACTAGCAAGCGCAGTATCGGACGTCCAACCACCAGGTCGCATGACGTAATAATAGTTGCAGGAGGCCGCTGGATGCGGGTCGCTTCCAATAGCTCGATCTGGAAATCTTTTGGCAGCCCATGTTCAGCAGTGACTGATGATGAAACATTACTCAAAACTAAAATAAAATACAAAGCTAAAAGTAAGGTATTGTTTTAGCGCAAATTTCTTTTTGGCGGACAAGTTAAACAACATTCCCCATTATACTTTAAAATTGGTTGTCTGCCGTCTCTGCTCTCAAGGCGATGTATTCTTGAAAGTGACATCTCTAATGTAATGCAGTAAAATGCGGATAAAATTAGTCTAGTTTAAGTTTCTATTATTTTTATTTATTGCTACTGGTTTATTTACATTATTATTATTAATAAACTCTACAATATTAGTATTAATTTTATTATTGTTTGTTGTTTCATTTAAGTTCAGTACGTGTGATTATCTAGTTGATATTATTTTAGTTAAAGCATTAAGTTTACTTTATGTTTTATTGTTGGCTGGTGTTCGCATATCTAAAATAATTATTTTTTCTATTATAAGAATTGAAAGTAATTATTGCAAATTGTTAACGGTGGTCTTTTACACTAAGTTTGTAAAGTTTTATTTAAATATATTTTAAGATAAAATATACTACAATTACAAATTTGCCTTAACATTAACATTTTATCTGGGCAATACATCATACCTGGGTGATTCCTGGACAGTGTAGTATTAGCTATACAAACCAATTAAATTTAAATATCTACATGATTTATTAATAATTAGTATGGTATTGGGTAAAATTTTGTCGACATTTAAACAAACAAAGGTTTGACAAATAGACATTATAATTCCGGAGTACAAAATATTTTAAACATGTGAGACGTCGCTATGTAGAGATAGTTGATGTTCATTCATTCATTCATTTCAGCCGGAAATTTCTACTGCTGGACATAGGCCTCCCGTATTGAGTGCCAAAGGGACCGGTTCTGGGCCGCCCTCATCCATCGAACTCCGGCGACCCTCACCAGATCGTCGGTCCATCTCGTGGGGGGCCTGCCTACGCTGCGTGTCCTGATAGTTGATGTAACAAAATATGTTACATAAATTACATAATACCAACTTCCAACTATTTCCTTTATATGCCCAAAAATTTTGCATCGAAAAACCGAGTCTCAATCCTTAATTCGATAAATTCGTTCGGCAAAACACGGCTGTAGGTACTAATTTAGATTTAGCGAGGGGTGGAAGAAGGGTGGGGGATGAACAAAACAAGACTCAGCCTAAACCGTTCTTTTAATACAGACAAAACATTTGCATAAGTAAAGAGGTGAGTTGTTACCGTCTTAAAGAGGGAGCGAGCAGAGTGGTAGCTAACGAATATACTTATAATACTTAGAAGTAAATATTACACATAGAGTTATAGAAAAAGAATCAGTAAATCGGTAACCGATTATAGCGAATGCGTGATATTCATTGCTAATTATTGACCTATTTCTTAAGTCGAATTATAATATTGACTTCCAAATACAGAACGTCTAATTTTCAGGGACATAGATCATCAATTTTGGCTAGCGTCGAGGAACACAACGTCATTTTCCAATAAAATAATGTTAATAATGTTTCCACCGCAATATTAGTACTCACCATCAATTCTTGTTTCGTCATATCGCTGGCCCAAAAATGTCATCGCCTATCTCTCCTACTTCAACAAGGCCATAACAAAGAATTGTTAGCTCCTAAATAAGATCCCTTCAGAATACAAGCATTTCATTACTTCTGAACATTGTCAGTTAAAACACTGAGAGTCGCAGTTCATTCCGCTGGATAAAGCCGGCTGCTATTACTAACTGAATTCGATGTTGTATTTAGTATACGGAACACAAACTTGATTATTTCGGGTAGGTATATTTAAATTTAATTAAAGATCCTACTAAGCAGGTATTGTATGTGAGAATCAGTGTCGGATTTATATTTTTTATAAGTGTAGGCCACTTTATTTCCGCCGCTATATGTAGGTAGGTTTATGTATATATGTAGGTATCTAATATACTTAATATATTTCCATTTGTTTGTATTATGGAAGGCACTAAATATAAATAAACGAATGATTAATTAAATCAAGTGATATCTGCCGTCCATAAGAGGCTGCCGCCCATAGGCCGCGGCTTATACGGCCTATTTACAAATCCAGGAATGGTGAGAATCATTGCTATGTAATAAAGATTAAAACTACAATATGCCTAATCACTGATGTATTCCGGTTGATAAGTTATGTCAGCAACCACCGGCAATTATAGGACTTTACAGCTCACGTCTCAGAATGTATAATACAATGTTATCCTAAACCAAACTTTGTAATTAAAATATTGATTAAAATTACTATTGATTAAGTTTATAATTTTTTTGCGATAACAGCGAGTGTCTCTTTTACTAAAAAATATGCTTTACGCACACGATTCAAGCTTGAATGAGTTAACAAACCACACACCTTTTAAATTCGTGTGAATTCTCAGATATAAAAATCTTTGAGGCTAAAATGATCCGCGTGTTTCAATTTTATAAAAAGGGACAAAATTTAAAATGTTCGAACTTGGAGTAATTTGATTCTATATTTATGCTGACGATATGCAGCTCTCCGCACCGTGCTTTCCTGTACAATTAAATACTGACAATTTTGAGTATGTTGCGCCTTATGAAAATATTATAGCAATGTAGAGTCTTCAGGTGTAGTATATATTTTGCTAAGAGTCAATATCTTCAATTGTTTTTTTTTTATGCCTGAGATGACAGTATGTAGATAAGACAATACTTTTGTTTCAGTTTGTTAGTGGCATAATTAAGTAAGAAGTTTTTCCCCGTAGCGAGAATTTTTTTTTATTTCGGAAATGTGTGTTAGGAACTGCTCGTAGTTTTTAATGCTTGTGACAACTCATATCTTCTTGCAAATTAGTAAGGTTACAGATTTGTAATATTTTTAATGGCTTGTACTCATAAAAAATTATCCAATCTTGACAGTCTTAATAAAATAGTCACAGCGCAAAAAATGGACCCTATCTTCATCGAAAGCATGAAATTTATTAGAAATTACCTGAAACTTAGTTGAAAAAACTCTTCTCATAAAAGCCTTAATATAGTTCAATTATCACTACAGAGATATTTTAATCAGAAACTATGAGACGTTGACTTAATAAAATTCCATTATTGTAGCGGAAAGCGCAGGACCGAATCAAATTAAGCCGCTGGCTGAGGTGTGATTAATCCTGTGGGAACGCTTGCACGGGCTTACTGCGACACGGTAGTATCAAATGCTAGGCTGTTTCAGTTTTGGTTGTCTACCCATGACCGAAGTTATTAAGATTTTTGAACCATGTACATTGTTTTTGATGTGTGCAGTAGGTATTTGTTGACCTATTGTACAGTGTACTCTGCGTACTTGTTTAGTAGATAATATATTGAATATACATACAAAATAAAATGTGTGGTTAGTAAATGTGTGTAATGTAAATCCTGGAGCGTTGCTTCTGATTGATTTCCATTTTTCTCTGGGTACTTATTAGTTATCTATTAATTTCTAGGACTGCGCGGTTTGGATGTCTATTTCCAGCTCAAGTGACATAATATAATAGACATTGTTATGGGTATAGGTATTCGTTATTGCTTTATCATTGTCGTGTTACTTTTATTTTTAAGTTATTATGTTATTCTTTTGTCCCAGAAATAAATCTTTCTTTTTGTAATGTAGATTGATAATTTAATTATTATTGTAATAATGCGGGTAGATATCGACTGTGCCGCCCAAATAATTGTAAAGCTAGTACTGTGTCAGGGAATAAACTGGTTTACAAAACGCTCGACTATTCGTCTTCCCACACACATGCGACTCCCCTTTTCTTTTCTTTTTTTTCTTACATTATGTTTATTTATATCCTAAGATAGCTTTTTTATCTATTTATGTAAACATCATTAGAATTAGCTAATACTTTTGTAACTACCGTGGAAAGTAGGGCCGCTTCACCAGCCCAACTTCGCTGATAAATAGTCAAAGTTTGTTGCGGTAATTAACTCAACTTTGCAAACTATACCTGCCTCAGTGTTTAACGTTAATGCTGGTAAGTGATATTTTGATGAGTAATTTAATTAGACATTTTGTTTCATAAAATATTTATCATCTCTCCTCAATGGAGACTATCTATTTCGCTTATCATCAAGACTGTTGTGTATTTTTTTTATTTTTGTGTATTAATTTCACGCATGTTTATATTTAATTTTCACAATAGTATTAGGCGTCTTTTACACAAATGAGTGGAAAGAGAGAGCCGAGGTTCCTCTATGTGATATGTCATTCGGCCACGGTGGTGCCACTTTATCATGCCTGTAATTTTAGTTATTATGGTTAAATGATGAAACGACCATGCTGCTATCCTAGTGGTAAATGATACGACAGCCAATATGCAGTGGCAACGTCATACAGAACTTTGAATTATAAAGTACTTCGCGGCACTCCACTGCGTTCGTCATTCTGAGATATGAGATGTTACGTCTCATTTTGGCCCCGCAACTGTCTCGTTGGTGTAGTTAAATGATTCCACGGCTGAAATGTTAAGGTCACGTGTTTGATCCCCGGGTTAAAAGCTATATATATTTTTATGCTTTAGGGTAGTTACGAAGTAAATGGCCAACATGATTTTATGTCCTTATAAACATTTTAGAGACAAGAGCAAGATAGACCACAATATAATTACATTTTTTAAAATATACCGTTTATAAAAGAAAAAAAGCGTCAGTGTATGTGTGTGTTCGTATGTGTGTCATTTCTTATCTTGTATTTTTCACTATATATCAATAATCTAAAACATACTTTCACTTTATAAATTACTCACAAACATTCATGAACCAGTCACCTTCCATTAAATCACACTTATCTAGAACAAAACAATTTGAAGCAAAGTGCAGCGTAAAATCGAAATGTTAGACAATTGGCGAGTTACCTATAATTAGGTGCTGGGTAGGTCATGCATAAACCAGGCCAGTTGGGTAAATGCCCCTGTTATTGGCAGTAGAGTTTAGTTCGGGTTAGCTCTAGGGTTGACAGTTGGGTCTAAAGGCCTAAAAGGCTTAACCTTGCTATCTTCCTTAGGCGTCTTAAGGTACAAAACGGTTTTTTTCAGAAAAAAAAATTGAACTTTTAAGGCGTGAGTGATTTAAGCCTTGTAATTTTTTTTATGATGAGATAATAACTAACTTGGTAGTAAAACGTCTAATTTGCAACTTTCTCTGTCAGTTGGAGATTTTTTTAGGGTGAATTATAAATTATTTTTTCTCAGAAAAATATACATCAGTCAGTTAAAATTAATGTAAAAGATGATAATCTACGGTAATGTACGTATCTGACACAGATTTTTTTTTTTATAAAAAATATATTTTTTAATGCTGTAGCTACATTATATTTGTAAAGAATCGTAATATAAAGCAGTAGATCGGGCTCTGTGGCGTACCTTGGGGTAACGACACTTTCGCCCACGCATGGACGAGGTGCCAACGGGTTAAATTCAGTTGGTGACACAGCATATCCAGGGAATTTGTAAGTAGACGTTTGTACGTCAATCTAAAGGTTGTCGGGGAAAGTAATAAAGCGTCAAGTTTGTGTATTACTTTTGGTCGTGCTTTTGATGTATATATTATCTCAAATATATTTATTTTGCTTTGAATTCGAGACGAGATTGCCGTTCGCCTGATGATAAGCGATACGACCGCCCATAAACAGTAGAAACACCATCCAACGTTGAATTATAAAGTATTGTTTGGTATTCCACTACGCTCGCCATCCTGAGACATGATGATGTAAGTCTTATTAAGTCCAGTACTTACACTGGCTACAATATCCTTCAAACCAGAACACAACAGGACTACAGACTGCTGTTTGCCGGCAGAAATAAACATTGCGGTGATACCTACACAGGCGGACTCTCACATATATGAGACCTACCACCAGTAAAATAAATAATAATAATTAATGAATAGCATCCAAGGACTTAAAGTGATGGCAGAATTAAATAACTTGAGTTCGGCTTTCCCATAGAGATAGAATAGATACTGATGCAATTGGTCAAGTTTATTTCCATTCCATTAGAGAGTGAAGCTACCGCCATATTAGAGGACAATGAGCAAGAATTAGTAAGTGTGTGTGTGTAACATGTGAATACCCGAAATAATATTATTATATCAGCCCTGTAGTACATACTGTGCCACTGGGCCGGGCCTCCTTTACTAATGAGAATGATTAGCTCTTAGTGCACCGCGCTGGCCAAGTGCTGATTGGAAGACTTCACATACCCTCATAATTCTTATAGAGAACTTCTCAGGTATGCAGGATTTTTAGTTGATTTCCTTCGCCATTAAACCAAGCGATAATACACAAAGAATAGACACATAACTTTAGAAAAATCAGAAGTGCGTGCCCATGAGTGGGGAACTTGCGGACAATCGTCTCGGCAGCTCTATCATTCCCAACCTATCTGCCTATCGTCGTTTAAAATAATAAAGCTTGTTAATAATTATTCAATCATTGTAAATGTTTCGAGCACCATTGATCATACAAAACCGTTGACTCAAAAGTGACCGTTTGCCTCTAAAAGTTATGGCTAAGATATGCTCCCTTTCCCCTATATGATATCCTTGATATTAAGATATGCCCAACGTTACTAGGAAACAAGTGGCAGACGGCACGCCCCGCTTAAGCACTTGCATTATTGCCATTAAATATGACCGGACACAAGTCAAGGCGATTCGATCTCGTCTCGTTGTAATAAAAAATCGACGTATTTGAATATTATTACATTATGTTATATTTTTTATACAGACTCTACAATGCCTTACTGCACCTGACGGTAGTGGTGTTCAGATAGAGTGTCGATTACCAAGAGTTGATTTATTCTCGCCAGTCGCCAACAATTATGCCGGCCTGTTTGAAACTGGATATACAAAGGCAGAACTCGGAACGCCGCACACTTTTGGGCTATTACGTCGTGATTTACACGATAATATAGTCCTGAGGACACTACTTACCCAACTATAAAATTCCTCAATACTCTGTTATCATTTTGTTTTTTCCTTTTTATATATTTTTTAATATTAAGTTTTATTTACTGCAACTTATGTTTACCACCCAATCTTTGGCCAATAAATGTTTTTTTTTCTTTCTTTCTTTTTCTTACTTCTATCATGGAAAGTGCATAGTGGGCTATTTGGAAAAAGACTCAGAGAAAAACAATGTGTTACAATTTTATTTTTTTAAATGTGCACAGCAATGTTACCCCACTACTTCTGATGGTAAGTGGAGTGGCGGTCCAACAGAATGTCGACTGACGAGAGATGATTACCCCTCGTCAGTCGACACAATTATGCCGGCCTGTCGGAGCCGCATATACACAAGCTGATCCCGGACCGCGACACACTTACGTGAGGCACTATGGCGGTTTTTAACATTCGGGCGGGTATAAATAAATATCTTATCACATAAAAAGAAAACGCAGCAACTCACCACAACGAATCAACAATCCCAACCGAACCAAGTGTGAACAAATATCCTTCGGTCATGTGAAGTGTGATAGTGTAATCACCGCGGCAGGTGCGCCGAATGTTCTAGTCTAGGTGTTGTTTGTACACTGTTATGGGAATACGAGAGATATCGGCCAATATCGGAGTTGTATTGCTTTTACGATTGCATCGAAATAGCATATGCTTCCTTTCGTTGCTTGTTTGGTTAATATATTTGGCAGATATGTTTGTAGTGGAAGACAATGTACCACCAGACGGATACGCCACACGAAATATTATCTATTACCTAATTATTAACCTAAGTTTAATACTTTTCAATAGTTTAAAATTTAAATTAAGCAGACACTCGAAAACGCTTATAAAACATATCAAAGTTTTATTCCTACAAAATAAAACCAAACCGTGAACATGAAACTATGAAGTCGCGAAAATTACTTTATTTGTAGTGGAAACGGGACAGGAAGCGAGAGTAAATTGGCCCCTGAAACCGGAAATGGTTTATCATAGGCTTTGTACTGCGCGCGATGGCTGCGCTCAAATGTTTTGGACGGTTTCACTTGAATATTTTATTTGCTTTTCATGGTTATATTTTTCGAGCTTTTTGCGAATTGTAAATTTGTTATGTCATGCATGGATTATGAAGAATAGATGTCATATGCATTTTAATATGCATGCGATGCGTTCTGGAATTGAGTCGTCCCTAAATGTGAGGAATCAAAGTAATGCTAAAAATGCAACATACACCGTGTCGTTTTATTGGGAGGGGTCTTCCTATGAACCATAAATGTCAAAATTAAACGACATCGACTTACGAGTCGCGGTTTTGTGGGACATTCTTAAGAAGCAAATCATTGGACAAGGTACTAAGACGATAATCTCCGATAGACCTCTTTAAACCGGCAAAGTAGATCTTGAGAGAAACTTCAATCTAGTGAAAGGGTATGCACTTGAAAAGAAGCTGTGATTCTAGAAATGCTTATCATTTCAAGTTTCCTTTTTTATATTGTAATTAACATCCAATCCCCCATATCCATGTAGTGCGTCCATTGCACAATGTTCTTCTGTTAAGTATTGCAAATATTTTATAAGAATCCTGTCAAAAATCTTTTTCGACAGATAATTCCTAGGAACCATGATAAGTGAGTCTAAATTTAGTTCTATGATTAACGTAATTATAACCAGCGTAAATCAATTAAGCAATACTAATTAACCGAATCTGAAAGCCATTTGTCAGAATACAAATCAGTGCTACAATTACTAAGATAGGAGCTGACGCAATAGGCTCAGATCTATTGGACCGCTTCGGCTTTCCCAAATCCTCCAGTAAGCGTTCCAATCAAACCATTGAGATGTTTACAATTGTCCGTAATTGAGGCTATGATTACGCTAAGATCTGATAACAAGTCCTAATGTCAGGTGTCAAGGATTCTAGATTAGTGAAAATGATTTGGTTGTTTCTAATATTCTTTTCTTTTTGAACAATTATAACTGTTATTGTAGTAGTAGTAACTGCTCGTATTTCAATATATTTAATACGTAGTTTTAGTTGTGGGAACCTATTATTGAGACCTCAATTGTTAATCTATAGTTATAAAGCTTTTATCTGTTGATTCTCCTAAGATGTAATACATAAATAATTTGGATCTATTTGATATTTTGATTTGATTTCATGTGTTTTTTTTGTGTTTATACTTTATTTATACCTTCTTATATTATGCATAGCGAAATTGAAATTTTTAAACAACTATAAAATTATTATTGACTAGCTTTTGCCTGCAGCTTCGTACATATGTTAAGTTTATCCGGGATAAAAGGTCCGCTTTATATTGAACTCGGGATAATAAAGAAGCATATTGGAGTAATTTAGCTTCCCATTAACACAAAGAATTTTAAAATCAGTTTAGTAATTCCAGAGATTAGCCTCTATAAACAAAGTTAAAAAAAAACCACTTTATAATATTACATGTCTTGAATTTAAATTTATGAGACTAAGAGCGATTTATTAGTTAATAACAAAGTTGCAATAAATTATTAAAATATAAAATAAACAATAGACAATATCAACCAACTACAAATACAAAAGCAATTTTGTAATCGATGAATAGACCAACAATTTTGTTTTTGCTAACGCATGCACACCAAGTAAATCAACAATGCCTAAATCATACTATAATAATTTCAACCATAGTCCATACCTAAGCTTCGTGAATAGAATAAATTCTTTAAACCAGATTAAAACTATATTAAAATTTTAAATTTTACATTATTCACTTTAGATACGTATTTAAATCCTTTTAGATTCGATGTGTACGTGCTCCTCAGGATATAAAATCCAGTTCGTAATCTCTAAACTTGATACGTGTATGACCTATTTGTGTCCATTTTTCACTATTATCTTATTAATTTATGGGTCTATTTCAATATCAAATCTTTATACGTGGACCCTTTATTTACAAATTCTACATACATACATAGTATCACGCCTATACCCTATAGGAGTAGGCAGAGACTGGATTCCCACTTTGTACGATTCTGGCACTATCGCTTCCTCCACCTTCATTAATCTTTTCATGCATTCCCGCCGGTTCCGGGTACTTTTGACCTGGTTTTTACCGAGAATGTCAGATATCTGACATTCGAAGGTTCGGTGCCGTCGACCCCTACCGGCTCTTCCATCCACATTCGCATTCTTATAAAATCCAATATAAAAGTAGCTTATAGCATTCAGGAGTAATAAGAGTGTAGCTTCCTACTAGTGTTTTTTTAAATCTGTTGAGTAGTTCCAGAGATTAGCCCCTACGAACCTACAAATTTTTCCTCATTATAATATGAGTATAAATGTAGAATAATGACTAACGGCCAGGTTCTTCATTTACATGTTCTACATTAACAGTTACTATTTTTTTGCCTAAAGTATACTACGTTTATATTGTTGCCTATAGTTTTGGCTACAATTATAGCTTTTATTTTATCCATTAATTTACAGTTCATAACTTCTATGTATTATGAAAATACACTTTATTTCATACATGTTAAGGTCGCTTTCAAGGGGAGACAACCGCTTGGTAGTTAACGTACAATAAATAGATTAATACTGTCATCATCCATTATTTTTAATGACATTTACCCTTAATATTAATTAATTATCTTGATGTATTAGATCATGTCAATATTACGTTGATGATCTTAAAAAATAATTAAATTAATTAATTAATTTTATAAAATCGTTAATCACAATTATTTTATATACAATCTTCCTTATTGCAGATAAGTGACACAAAAAGCGAGCGCAATTAAGGCGATACCTCAAGGTTCATTTTCATACATTTTGTTTTACCTTTAATCTGGGTAACTAAACAAGTATTGAAATAAAACTAAAAACTATTTAAACGGATTTTATCGCGGTTTTTTATATTATTATTTTCTCCCGACGTTTCGAAGACTTTGCAGCCTTCATGGTCACGGGGGGGACTGAGGTGTTGTTCATCCGTAAAGTCAAAGTTACAATATCTACCTACATTTTTGAAATATACAACATTTTTAAATTTTTATCTGTTGACGGTCCGATCTACGCAGAATGAGCTCACAGTGTCTTGAGGTCTGGCAGCCGGTCTTTTGGGATCCGATTTAATTAAATGTAGAACAGGATCCCAGGCTTGTGCAAGCTTCCAACCATCTTCCCTATTGAAATTTGGGTGTTTTAATTTCAATAGCCTCGCGAATCATCCTAGGCAGGAATCGGTGTTCTTTGGCAAGGATTTGTGGCTTGTCTAATCGCAAATAATGATTGGAGCCTCCTTCAGAATGTTCAGCGACTGCAGACTTCGTAGAATATAAAAAACCGCGATAAAATCCGTTTAAATAGTTTTTAGTTTTATTTCAATGTCTAACATTCGCGTAAACATAAGAAAATAAACAGTATTGGCAAGTACAGAATTTAAATTCACGTCTAGTTAGTGATTAGTTCTCGCAGTTGAAAGAAAAACGTAAAAATAATTAATGATCATGGATATTTCGGCCTTTAAAATTTAATATGACGAAATTTTAAAGGCAGAAATATCCATGCATGTTAATTATTTTTACGTTTTTCTTTCAACTGCGAGAACTAATCACTAACTAGACGTGAATTTAAATTTTACTTGCCAATACTTGTTTAGTTACCAGATTAAAGGTGAAACAAAATGTATGAAAATGGACCTTGAGGTATCGCCTTAAATACACCAACAAAAACATTTATTGCTCTAAACTCCTGATTTATTACATCATTTAAATTATAAATAAAATTGCCTTGAACTTAATGTTAAAATATAACTTTTTTTGCAATTAATAACACTACTACGATTTTAGTAAATCGTAAAAATACGGGCAATTGATTTTTCAGATTACCAATAGATGGCGCCACCACAAAAGTAGATCGCGCTATGGTTTACACGACTCCGTTTGGATAAGAGTCTCGGGCGAAGTCGCAATCGGTGCCATCAGGAGGGTCTTAACTGACTCGACTGAACAGCGAGTGATGAGTCAGGAAATGATATCATTGATTACACTCCGCTCGCTCGCGTCTCAACTATCGCAGAGGCGCGGGTCGAATATCTGACGCTGTTTTTGGCCACTTTTAAACTTGAAATAAAATGTATTAAATCATAAATCCATTGACTACTGAGACTCAAATTTATTGGTATCGATGTTCAACTCTCAAGACTCGGAAAGATTTATTGAAACAACAATAATGTCGGAACTTGTTTTTTTTACAATTTCCATGCTTTATTAAGCGTTGTTCGATTTGTCCGTTTCGCTTTACGATTTTTACGTTTTCTTGTCTTAGAAACGGAACAGGCAATATTTTTCCGACAGTAAAAAAATACGTATCGGTTTATAGAGTCGTCCTATCGTATGTACTACAGGCCAATTCAAAATTTTATTACCTTTACATTTTTTTATTTATTTTATTTTATGTATTAAGGATTGGCAAAAATTAACATACAAAAAGTAATAAAACAAAAGTTCATTACATGTAATTTCAATAACAGGCAACCGACGCTAGATTTAAAAATGAAACTCACAAACAAGATCTATTTGTACACTATTGTTATAATTAACGAGCATTTGTATAATCAGTAAATTTCTTCTGAGTCTGGATTTTGTCGAGTCACGGTCTCGAAATTCATAAAACTGACTCGAAATCCTACTTTGACATCGTTGGGTTTTTTCCGATGCAAGTATTTTTTATCACTTCGATACTACGTGAGCGTGTAAAATAGGTTAGAGTATTTATTATTACCTCCCGCTGCGCCAACAGACA
>NC_051125.1:1105804-1146804 GCF_014839805.1 Manduca sexta
TTAATAGTGAAAAAAAAAAAATCTTTCAGCCATTTAAACTGAAGGTTAATTGTGTTTCTACTTATATTGCTTTTATGGTAATGGCATTTTACATATTAAGATAATCTTTCTTAATAACAAATAAAAAACCTCTTGTCAATTATCAACATCCTTTTGTGGTAAAAGACTACCCCGGTAGCCTAGTTGTATTGCGCAACCGGTACGGCTATTGTATTGTTGTGTCAGGTTCAAATCATGGTTAAGAAAGTCAGTAGTCAGAAAAACAATCTATGGGTCCCAATCTAAAAGTATATTCTTTCAAATAAAATAAATCGGTTAATAAATTAATGAGTTCTGAGGAAAGAAATATAATATAAAAAACAACCTCAAATTGAGGACCTCCTTTCTTGGAAGCCGGTTAAAAAACGAAACCACTGAACTAATTTTAATCTATCAACCAATGTGAATGTCCTATAAAATAATAACAGATAATTTGAAATCAGTTAGTAAACTACGAAGTTCTGACGTAACAAACGGTAAATAAAAACACTACGATCGGGAACCTCCTCCTTATTTACTATTAAAGCACAGCAAACTACCTGATGTTAAGGAAAATCAAGCCCAAAGAAAGTGCCAACCAGGTAGAGATAAAAATATCTCCAGACAAACAGCACAGTCATGCTGACGTGCGTTGCCAACTTCTTCACTCTCCCCTCAAGGAATGCCAGGTTGTCGAAAGGAGGAAACACATGTGCTGGCATACTATTCTACAGCTTAACGGTACGGCAAATAATGAGTTTCCGAACCTTGTAGTGATAGAAAGCAGCACGAATTCGTGACTCCGTAAGCACGAGTAGTTCTGTTAAGGAAAGGTAAGTATGGTATAAGGCTAAACAATTTTCCAGAACATTCCCCATGATACAGATGATAGAGCACACTGAGCGAGACATTGTCACGTCGCAGCTGCAGAAGTTCTAAATATCTTGTGATGTTTGCATCATTTACAATGTGGATAGCCCGGCGCTGCAAATGTACAAAGCATCGAGCAGTCATTTGCAGGAACCGTTCCATGCAAATTGTATTCCATGCCTTGTTTGCTTTTTATATAAGCTGATTAGGCCTGAAATATATATATAAAATGACATGGTAACTACGCAATTAAAAACTGGTTTGTATCTAGGTAATAAATTCATTAGGGAAATAAAAATAGTTTTTAATTAAACGTAAGTAGGTATACAGTAGGTTATCATCCAATACCAAGTATAACGATATATTTTTTACAACTTAATAATTAAAACTAACTCCAAAATAATTATTATCTATTCTAGCGAATTCTGTGGGAAACAATTTGTAACATAACTCACGTCGGTTATAGTTTTAAAGATGACCCCGCAAAAGAAACAGCTCTATAAATAGATAATAATATCTTTTTAATTTCAAACGTGTTCAAATTTTGTTGACTTCAATAATCTAATTATTGCTATTATCTAGGTCATTATTTGAATATCGTAGCTGAATATTTATGTGCATATATTTGTATAACAGCTTGTTATTTATTTATTTGTGCCACATAAAAATTTAATTGAAAGCGGTTTGTGTTCAAATACAATACACAATATCCGTCAAAAATTGTAATAAAAACGATGGATGAATTTGAAATAATAGTATACTAACATTAATATTAATTGTTGCATACAATAGTTCAATTTATCCTTTACTAGCTTTTGCGCACGGCTTTGCCTGCGTATTTTTCCGGATTAGTCGAAAACAACACGGTTTTACTCACGTACTAAAGTAGTCGGAATCGCCGACCAGTTTCAACTACATCACTTAGTAAGTCTTCCACTTTTAGTGAGAGTGATCGAGAGGCCTCCGCGACGCGACGTCCTCTTAGTAATTGCCCCTGAGGATGACCTACTGAATAGTTCGAAATTGGTTGGCGATTCCGACTACTTTTGTACGTGAGTAAAACCGTGTTGTTTTCGACTAATTTAATATGTATCGAGTAAATTTTAATATTATTTTTCCGAAATAATAGTTCCGGGATAAAAAGTAGCCAGGTTCTCAAACTACCTCTGTACCAAATTCCACGGAGATCTATTCGGTAGTGTTTGGTTTATCGTGGTCAGAGAGACAGACGCAGCTGGGAATTTCCTTTTTAAATATGTAGGGTTTATTCCATTCTTTTGCAGTTGGCAATGAAGTAACTTCTAAATTAACACTGGTCGACTACATAAGGAAAACTTTAAACCTCCCTGGCACCAAATACATGTGCCGTGAAGCGGGCTGCGGTGCTTGCATTGTCTCAGTATCTAAATGTCCCGAAACCTGATCAAGCTGTTAATTCTGTAAGTAGATATAATGCTGATACCACTGTACGGTCTATTTATTCGGCCAAGCATTTTGCTGGTGGTAGGGAAGTTTTGATATCCGCCCACATAGCTACCACCGTACAGAAGATGTTAAAACCTGCCCTAGAGGCCATAGTTCCTATATCTGGTTCCAACAAGCCGGCATAATTGTATCAACTTCTGAGGGGTAATCATTCATTCTATGGGACTCCACTCCACTTACAATCAGGTGCAGTACAGTAACTTTGTCGAACTTTTATAAACAAAATATACACCGTGTAAGCTATATTGGGTCTAGTTTGTAAGGCATTCGCGTAACTATTGAACATTATCCGACTTAGAATATATTAAAAAGAAGCGCAGTTCTACGTTTACAAATTAGCTTTACTTCCAGTGTTTGGTGTCAATACCATCATGCCAAGATTGGGATATTACAACTATTGAAGGATTGGGAAATAGAAAGATGGGTTATCATGTACTCCAAAAAACTCTAGCAGAAAACAACGGCTCGCAGTGTGGACACTGCTCTCCTGGATGGATCATGACCATGCATAGGTAATATTACAGATGTGGTTATTACCTTTTAATCATTTTAGGTTTATCTGCAAAAATATTTCGATTGTTTGTTATAACCAAAAATATCGAAATTAATTTTAATTATAATATTTTACTAACTCCTTGCATTGTATTGAACAGCCTTCTTCAAAGAAAAAAGCGTCTTACAATGCGCGAAATAGAACAGTCTTTGGCAGGTAACGTCTGCAGATGCACCGGCTACAGACCAATACTGAAGGCATTTAAGAAATTTGCCTTAGATGCACCAAGAAACGATCTCCCAGATATTGAAGAACTCTATAAATGTAAAAAAAGTAGTGTTTGTAAAAAAAAATGTGATGATGATTGGTGTTTCATCACAAAGGAGGCATTACAGAAGAAAATATTAAAATTAAGATTAAAAGACAAAAGATTATGGTATAAAGTTTGTGAAATTGAAGATGTATTTGACATTTTAGATAAAGAAGGTGATGATTCTTATATGTTGGTGGCAGGGAACACGGCCAAAGGTAAGTTAGCTCAGGAAATTCATATTATCTTGTTAAAAAATTGGTAGTATTGTTGTGAACAGTACATACGTTAAGACTGTGGACTGTAAAACGACTTTCAAAGGGGGAGAGCGCTTGTACCGCAAAGGATTGATTATTACTACATAGAGTGGTGTTAATATCTTTTTTATAGTTCCTTATCCGATAGAAGAGTACCCTAGAGTGATAATAGATATAAGTGGTGTCGAGGAGCTGAAGCGCTGTCAGCTCGATCAAAACCTGGTCATCGGAGCAGGGACCACGCTAACTGATCTCTTAGAGCTGTTCAAGGACATGTCAAAAGAAGACGATTTCTCGTACCTGGGTAAATTGTGGGAACACTTGCAAAAAGTTGCTCACGTCGCTGTAAGAAATGTAAATACAATTTATTATTTAGATAATATTTTTAGATTAAATATAATATATATTTTTATTAGATACAGTTTCATAAGTTCTGAGGAAATGCAAATTTTTATTTTTTATTGCTTTGTATGACGAGACGAGCTTGCCCTTCGTCTGATGGTAAGCGATACGACCGCCCATAAAAAAGTAGAAACACCATCCAAGACCTTGAATTACAAAATATTGTTTGGTTTTCTACTGCGCTCGCCATCCTGAGACATGAGGTATTAAGTCTTATTATGTCTAGTAGTTATACTGGCTACAAAGGCAAATATATGTATAAGCCGAGCAAATACAACAATCATACTCTAATCTATGCTCCCAAATAAATGGTAATAAATTAAGTACTGTATGAAGATAATAATGTTAATGCATGAGCCGTTTCATATGATAAGTGTGAAATTTACTTGAAACTTGTGAAACGGGACCTTATTATCTCGTTAATTACTAATGTGCTGAATAAGATAATATGAACATTATTTAAAGTTTTAATTATTACACACACACAATATCACACATTTATCCTCGAAAGGGTATGCGGAGGCGCAACCAAGGCATCCACTTTTCGCCAAGTGTGTTTCGTCCCATGATGTGATAGCGAGCCTATCGTCATATCGAGCACACATTCCACCATTTGATGTGCACCACTCGTCTTGTTACATGTGTGACTGCTTTGTTCTCATAATCATTTGTTTGATTTGCAATCCTAAAATACCAAATATTAAGTGTAATATATTAATACACGACGTATACCTATGCGTAATATTTACCAACTAGCGAACATTCTTTTTACAGTTGGCATCCATAGCTGGTAATCTTATGATAAAGCATCAGCACAGAGATTTTTCTTCGGATTTATTTCTTCTGTTTGAATGTATTGGAGCTCAGCTAACTCTATGTGGGTATTATTCACATTAATTACAACACAGTTCATTGATTACTTACTTTGAATATATTTGGAACACAATTGTTCTATTCTTCTGCTTCACAGCTAAAATATACGTGCAAATACACACACACACACACACACACACACACACACACACACACACACACACACACACACACACACTCACACACCCACACACACACGCACACACGCACACACGCACAAACACACGCCCACACACACACACAAACAATTGAAGCCTTTTATCCCCAAATGGGTAGGCAGAAGCGAAACTGGTGCAAACACTTTCCGCCGAGTGTATTTTGTGCCATGATGTAATAGGAGGCGATCCTTTCGCCATATCAGGCACAAATTCCAGTCTTCGAGTTGTTATTGAGTAAAAAAATTTGGCCCGACCTAGGGATCGAACCCGAGAGTTTATCACTGCAGTTGTACCGTAATATAACTATCTACCCCGATTTTCGTATAAATGAGAACTAGTTTAGTATTTATGCCATCGTTGCATAATATTATATTATTTTATGATATTACTTTATAAAATATCATAACAGCCTCGACCTTTTCATCTATTACTTTGTGGTTTTAAGGTTCAAGATCGTCCAGATCATCCAGAGAAGTGAAAACAATCACAATGCAAGAGTTTCTCGATATAAACATGAAAGGAAAAATAATTCTTAATATTTTACTGCCACCGTTAAGCCACGAGTTTAGAATCGTGACATTTAAGGTATAAGCATATTTTAATTGATTATGTTTAATATTATTCGGATCTTAATAATAAATTAAGTTATCACGGGGCAAATCACAGAATTTATCTGGTTTATTAGGCTTGATGTTAAAATTCTATTCTCGATATCTGGAAGGTTTACTTTCCCAAATTTCGTGATTTGGAATTTTGCTTTCACATTTAAACATCTTTACGAGGTGTAAAGATGTTCGACAACAAAAAATACATTTTATTTGCGAATACTATTATAAGCTAATTACTTGGTCTAGTGAAAGCCTTCGGTCTCCTAACTGTCATCAACTCTATGGAATCCAACTTCAGGATTAGTATCTTGGAAAACCTACAAATTTTGCTTGGAAGTCAAAGCCCAAATTCTCCCATTCGACAGATCATAATACTCTGCCACTTAAGTTGTTATATTGTGACTATTCTAGATCATGCACCGTGGGCAAGGGACGCCTGCCATTGTTAACGCAGGGTTCTTGTACCAAATAACCGAAGACTACATAGTCAGGGCATGCAGGATTGTATACGGAGGTCTGTCAGACCAGTTCAACAGAGCGAGGAATACTGAGAACTTCCTGGTCGGGAAGCACCTGTTCACAAACAACACGCTACAGAACGCGCTGAAGGTCCTGGACAATGAGCTGGTGATCACTAGCGATCTACTGAGTCCTTCGGTGGAGTACAGGAGGAAGTTGTCTTTAGCTTTGTTTTATAAGGTTTATATTTTTGAGTATAACTAATTTAATTATTATTCATTAACCTTTTTATATATCGTAGTAGTTATATCTTCTGTTGTATTTGCTTACCGCAACAGATTTTTTTGATGCACCTACCTTGTTCATCTCTGCTCCACCCTAAGGTTGACTGGGAGAGAATGCCTACGGCATTAAGTCCGCCTATGAACAAATTTTATTGTATATGATGTGCAAATAAATAAATATAACGAAGATTTCTTGTTGGTATCAGTAGTTTGGTAGATGAATAAAGCATCCAGGGATATAGTCGCTTCACGAATTAGAGAATAAACGAAGTTAATGCATTTGAAATAAACTTATTAGAATTAGATTTTTTTATTCGTCTGAACGGTGTAGCAAGCCGCTTACTTAAGGCTTCACGAACACTAATAAACCTTAACGATTCTGCACCCGAACTTTATATTATAATAAAACTACATAGTGCTTCTGTTTTGGTAAAATATTCAAAAATTACAGCGATATTATTAAAAATAACGGGTAAAATCTCTAGAAGTAGTTATATGGATAATTTTAGATTGTATCAGCAGAAAATAATATACGGCTTCTTATAAACCGTAATTTTTTTAAAGTTGATAACGTTGTAGATTTTTGTGATTATGATACACTTAAGTCCACACTAGGTGTTCGTCGCGATTTCGCCCGCGTGGAAAGCCTTTCCCCTTACAAAAAAACCTTAATCACTCCAGCAATTTATTGCGTCGTCAGTACGACGCCTGCGCCATGTGAAAACATCTTTTTAAATACAAATATGGACGCAGAAGCAAATTATTCCAATAAAAAGTAGCCTATAAGATAAGAAAGGAGGAGGTCTGTTCGTGTGCTAAATTCTATCCAAATCCATTTAGCGCATACTTTGAACAACTAATTTTACAAAGCTTCGCATTTACAATATTAACAAGATAAAACTATTGAAGATCTATCACAGTTTCGCGTGTTAGGATGATATAAATCTTCAAAGGTTTTTAATGGTTGTTGATTGTATATTGATATATTTTATGCTAGATTCTGGCATATTTAATATATCGCTGCTGGCCTCGGAAATAAATATTTTAACGTCTACTAATATAATTTATCGTGGTAGTTTTGAATTATATAATTATATTGTATTTTTTATAGAACAGTAAACAAGTAAACTATTTTTGTTTACAATATTTTGCGTAGCAATCTATAGGATCTATGTGAATATTATTCAAATTCGGTAAACTGTTTGTAGTTTCAGAAAATTTCATACACATTTATATTGATTTGTGTTATGTATGAAGGAATAGTATTTATTTTTAATTTGAGTTTAATTAAGACCGTGCAAAACGTTGCTTACTGCTTTATCAGCGTGAGAGATGGATAAAATATAGTGACTAGTAATTATAATATTGCTTATTACAACAGACACATGTAATAATAATTCTTCCATTTTTTTAGGGTTTGTTAACACTCTGCTCTGAAGACAAGATCCAGCAAAAATATCGTTCTGGATCTATCCAAATATATAACATGAGATCAGTGTCAAAGGGTAGTCAAGTTTACACGACTAATTCGGCGCTCTGGCCTCTCAATCAACCGATAAACAAAGTTGAAGCTTTGGTACGTGCTGTTCAAAATTACAAACTAACAAACTCCTGTGTTTTATCCCTGAAGAGGATGATAGAGATGCAACTAATGCATCTACATTTCGCTAAACTTATAATCTTTGTCTTTTTTTATACGTGGGACGGCAATATGTCCCCACAGCGTCTGATGGTAAGTGGAGTGGCATCCAACAGAATGTCGAGTGACGAGAGATGATTACCCATCGACAGTCGACACAATTATGCCGACCTGTTAGTACCGGAAATACACAGTCTGATCCCAGAACGCGATATACTGATGTGCGCACTATGGCGGTTTTTAACACCTTGTGTACGGTGTTCGCTATCCGGGCGGATATAAAATATATCCTACCACAAACAAAATCTCAATAAACTATAGCTTGAGTATCGTATTTGCTTAGTTCTTCAGAGATAAGCTTTAAATGGCGTGTTATTATGCAATAGTAATAATATATCAACAGACTCAATGCTCTGGCGAAGTGGTATACAGTGATGATCTGCCATATCAGCCCCATGAAATGTCTGCCGCATTTGTTCTTACTACAGTGAGCACAGGAAAAATCGTCCATATTGATGCAAGTAAGGCGTTGGTAAGATTTTTAATTTTCCATTAATAATGATATAAAATGTAGTTAGTCTTATAATTAAAACCAGTCCTTTAAAAATACGAATAAAATTAAATATAAGATGAAGTTTCTTATTAACTACAATTTACTATACATATAGGTATGCAATTATTTGCACCTTATTTCAGAAATGTAAAGGAGTACTAGCATTCTATACAGCAAAAGATATACCAGGCCTGAATTCCTTCACACCAGCGGATGACATATTTGGAATAAATAATGAAGAATTATTTTGCAATGGAATAGTAAAGTACCACAGCCAACCAATAGGAGTGATAGTAGCTGAAACATACGAAATAGCTAACGCAGCTACAAAACTGGTTGCGGTTACGTACAGTGGTGTTAAAACACCAGTAATTAGGGTTGAGGAAGCGAAAAAGGATCCGTCAAGGACCACATTATACAGAACTATTTATGCTACAAGAAAAGGTACAGACATTGTAAAAGTGATTAAAAATAGCAACACAATATACGGACAATACCATTTTGTAATGGAAAACATTATGTGTCTCGCTCAACCGTCGCAAGAAGGACTTAAAATACACGCGACAGCGCAATCGTTGGATGCAATGCAATTGATGATATCGCGGGCACTAAATATTGATCAGAACAGGTAAATATCTTTGCAACGAATAGTAACTAAAATCATATGAGTTCTAATAAAGTATTGATGTTTTGTTGAAAATTCCATATAGAGTTACCTTTTGCAATAGCTAATATATTTTTTATTGCTGTTAATGATGAGCCGAGCTTGCCGTTCGCCTGATGGTGAGCGATACGACCGCCCATAAATAGTAGAAACGCCATCCAACATCTTGAAATACAAAATATAGTTTGGTATTCCCTTGCGCTCGTCATCCTGAGACGTGAGATGTTAAATCTCATTATGTCCATTAGTTACACTGGCTACAATGTCCTTCAAACCGGAACACAACAATGACTACAAACTATTGCTTGGCGGCAGAAATAGATATTGCGGTGGTACCTTCCCAGGCGGAATCTCACATATGAGGGGCCTACCACCAGTGAATTTCGTATATTAATTGGTCATGGTAAGCAGTATAAACTGTAGTAATGGCACATGGAGTTATTTTTTGCAATATTGAAACAAATAACGCATCTACATACTTATTGGCGGAAGGAATATACAAAACCGTGGGTTTCGACAGATGTTTGCCCAAGGCCCGTACCAAACATTTTACTCAAATTTTATTATATTAAAGTCTGTTTTTGTCACGTAATGGAGGGATGCCCAAATTCTCTCATACATTTCATAAACTATTTTTATTATAGAATCGATGTCCACATGCGTCAATTAGGAGGTTCCTATGGTCTGAAGATATCCCGTTCAATCCAGAGTGCAGTAGCGTGCAGTCTTGCTGCCTACCTATTAAATAGGCCCTGTCGGTTCATAGTTCCAATGCAAGTCGCTACAAAGGCTGTAGGGAAAAGACTCCCTTGTCACACAGATTACGAGGTTTTTATCTGTTTATTAATGATATTATTGTAATTGTAGGTACATCCTGAGTCTAGTAGTCTCGTATATGATGTAAGGACTGAGGTCTTAAGTCTAACATATCCAATTAAACGTTATAATTAATGAATAAGGTTGTGAAAATGGTGTATATCTATCGAATTATTATCGGTCTATAAACGGATAATATTTTTAGGTCGGTGTCGACGCTTCTGGAAAGATCCAATACATGAATTATGATTTATATGAAGACAATGGCTACACAATTAACGAACAGTTCATTCAAGTGATAGTTGGAAGCTACAGTAATTGCTATGACAGTTCTTCGTGGAACTTTAGATGTTTCGACGTTACCACTGATACTCCTAAAAACTCTTGGTGTAGATCGCCTGGTGAGTGGTATTTGTAACATGATAAGTTTGGATAGCAAAAATCTATATCTAATAATTTCTTATGTTTACGCGAATGTTAGACATTGAAATAAAACTATTTTTGGGATTTTATCGCGGTTTTTATATTATAAATTTCTCCCGACGTTTCGAAGACTTCGCAGCCTCACGGGGAGCATGCAGGCTACAAAGCCTTCGAAACGCCGGGACAAAATTATATCATTGTTATAATTTGAAGCAATTTTAATCAAAATAAAAAGAATTACCACTGACTACAGAAATACTTTCACAGTGATATCACCAAACAACGGACCAGTACGATTGTCAATGACTAGCTGCCTCGATCTGTCAAACGCTTAGTGTTTTATAGCAAAAAGTGTCACAAATAAGTACCCTCACAAAAATATTTGTATCCTAACAATACAAAAAACCGCGATAAAGCTAGAAAAATAGTTTAAAATCTAAGTAACTATGTGTTTTACAATCTGTTGTAATTTATATCACAGTACAATAAATTTAAAGGTTTTTTTAGGTAACCTAGAGGCTATTGCGATGGTAGAATATGTAATGGAACAAATCGCATGTGAACTAGGATTGGATCCTTTAGACGTACGCCTAGCAAATATTGCAGAAGAGTACGCTGATATAAAAAAAATGATCAAAACCATTAAAAAGAACTCAAACTACGAAAAAAGACGTAAAGCAGTGGATAAATTCAATCGCGAAAATCGATGGCTTAAGCGAGGCTTGCGTTTCTCCATCATGAGATGGACTCCAATACCCGTTGGTATCATAGCAGTAAACATGTCTGTCTACCATGGAGATGGTACAATCGCACTAACTCACAGCGGTATTGAAATGGGTCAAGGTTTGAATACTAAAGCAATTCAAGTATGTGCCTTTTTGCTTAATATCCCTATAGAGAAAATTCAAGTTAAAGAAAATAATACCATAATAGGGCCCAATGTGTACGCAACTGCAGGTAGTTTGGGATCACAAAATGTGTCGCTAGGAGTGACAGAATGCTGCGAAGAGTTATTAAGAAGATTAGAGCCTATACGACAACAACTAACGAATCCGACGTGGGAAGAATTGATAAGTACGGCCTATCAGAGTAACGTAAACTTGCAAACTCAAGGGTTTGTGGGCATTCCAGATATTGAGAAGTACATGTATAACATATTTGGCGTAGCACTGGCAGAAGTAGAGGTAGATGTATTAACTGGAGAATTTCAGGTGCTCAGAGTCGATCTGGAGGAAGATGTTGGGTTGAGTACAAACCCTTTCATTGATGTTGGACAAGTGAGTATGGTGTCCTCTAAGATAATTTAAATTGTTTAAAAAAAAACAGAATAAGCGATAACCTATTTAAGTATTATATCATTGGAAGATTTAAAACCAATTTTTTATCATAGATTGAAGGCGCATTTATTATGGGACAAGGTTATTGGACCTGTGAAGACCTAATATATGATAAAAATACAGGAGAAATGCTAACAACCCGCCCGTGGAATTACTACGTCCCACTCGGAACTGACATTCCACAGGATTTTAGAGTTTATTTTAGAGAAAATTCTTATAGTTTCAAGCAAATATATGGTGCTAAAGGTTTGAATTTCATTTTATACCTTCCTTATTCAAGTACTAATTACTCCCTTAAACACTGTAAGGTTCAACTACCTTTGCCTTAGGAATATATATTTTTTTAATATTTCAGCGATTGGTGAACCATCGACATGTCTCTCTGTCGTCATAGCCTACGCTATCAGAGAAGCCATCTCATCGGCCAGGGTCGACTCCGGGATACCTACTACAGAATGGTTTCCTATCAGTAAGTATATTGATATAGGTCATTTTTATTATATTTTAAGTTATCCGCCTATTTTTGTCATGGGCAGAGGAGACCTCGTAATAAAAGTAATATTCTCTATTGGGCGAGTAAAGTGCATGCATTTATCATCTTATCAAGTATTTACTGAATTATGGATTTTAAAATGATTTTGAATTTTCATCACTCAGTTTTATATCTTTACAAGGCTGTTAATGGCTATAACGTCAATGAAGTATTACCTAATTATTATTATTTAGTACGCTATAAATAGGTTTACCTATATTTTTCAGAGGGACCTTATACTGTTGAAAAGATTGCTCTCGCGATGAAAACCGAGCCAGCTGATTTTAAATTTAATTGTTGAGCAATCGGATGACACTGACGAAGACAATCTAATAGTTGATTTTTCAAGAATAATTTATTGTTTATTTATTATCATCATCTGTGACAAATAAATTGATGTACTTATAAAAATAAATAGTTTTATTTTTATATTCTATTTATCGACTATTTCAGCCGCCAAGAAGCAGTGTGTTATCACTGTTATGTTCCGGTTAGAAGGACATTGTAGCCAGTGTAACTACTGGACATAATGAGACTTAACATCTCATAGCTCAGTATGGCTAGCGCAGTAGAATACCAAACAATACATTGTAATTCAAGGTGTTAGATGGTGTTTCTACTGTTTATGGGCGGTCGTATCGCTTACCATCAGGCGAACGGCAAGCTCGTCTCGTCATTCAAAGCAATAAGAAAAACACTTGATATGCTGTGTTTTTTTAGAAGCCACTTTTAAAAAATCACTGTTTTGATTTAAAACACAGTATGACAAAAGTTTCATCTGACTAAGGAATTTAAACCTTCTATTTATTTGATTAGGTACTAAAACAATTATTATTATTTTTAATTATGTACTTCATTTAAATGAACAGACTTGTTATCACAGCAATGCTCCGTCCTTAGATAAATAACGTCTATGAATAAGGGGGTGAGTTTATATTGTCTCTCTTTTACTATCTATATTATGCGGCTTTAACTGCTTACGCCCGACAATTTAGAATGAAGAGAAATGGAAACTGGGAAAGGAGAGGAGAAGAGAGGCTAGGGAATATTGAGTTTCCAGTGATTATAGAGAGTATGAAATTAATAAATATAATTAAATTAAAAGTGGAAGAATTTCGACCCGTAGCGATAGTCTTTATTCGTAAACTCAACCCAGCTAAGAAATCAAATATTTTTTTAGACTTGAAATTAATTATATTATATTCCCAATACCACATGATGGTTGTTAATTATATCTAAAATTTTAAATCTTCTTGTTTGTTCGCCATCGCGAGACCAATTTTTTCCACGGTGTAGGGCCCATCTGAAAAATGAATATAGTTAAAAAAAGATCGCTTGCATATATCTTATCGATTCTTCTGAAAAATAGCATTAAAAATATATCAAATGGATACTCACTGACAGGGAACCATTCGGTTGCAGGAATTCCAGAGTTAACCCTCGCAGATGTGATGGCTTCTCTGATGGCAAAGGGGATCACACTAGCCATACACAGCGGTGGTTCACCAGTTACTGGAATCAAATATTAGTCACGCATTATATTATCATTTTTCTTCTTATTCAAGTAGATTATTAATCCATAGTGACAAACTATGGGTTTGCGACTTTAAGACGTCAAGCTAGGGTCCAAATGGAAGCACACTTTGCTTCTTATGATCTTAGTCTACGAAACGCGTTCTCCAATTATCAATAGAGATCAAACAATTATACGTTAAAATAATCATACCTTTAGCTCCGAAAAGTTCTTTAAAGCTGTAGGAATTTTCTCTGAAATAAACTCTAAAATCTTGTGGAATATCAGTTCCTAGCGGAACGTAGTAATTCCACGGGCGGTTGGTTAGCATTTCGCCTGTAGTTTTGTCTCGTATTATCTCTTCACAAGTCCAGTATCCTTGTGCTATAAGAAATCCACCTTCAATCTGAAAAAGCCACAAAACATTTTTTTTTTACTTTTTTAATCTGCTCTAGAAACTTATGACCTTGTTAGAATGATCTTGTCTATATTTTTTTTTAAATTAACAGAAATAAAAGTATTTACTTGTCCAAGATCAATAAAGGGGCTTGTACTTAACCCAACATCTTCCTCCAAATCGACTCTGATAACCTCAAACTCTCCGGTCAGGACATCTACTTCTACTTCAGCCACCACCACTCCATATATATCATAAGCAAATTTCTTTATATCAGGAATGCCTAAAAATCCTGTAGTTTGTAAGTTTACATTATTTTCATGAGCCGTCTTTATCAATTCTTCCCACGTCGGATTTGTCAGCTTCTGCCGTATAGGCTCTAGTCTTTTTAATAACTCTTCGCAGCATTGTGTCACTCCTATATTAACGTTTTGTGATCCCAAACTAGCGGCAGTGGCGTAAACGTTTGGGCCTATTATAGTATTGTTCTCTTTCACTTGTATTTTATCCATCGGAATATTAAGTAGGTAAGCACATATTTGAATTGCTTTTGTATTCAAACCCTGCCCCACTTCGATACCACCATGTGTGAGAGAAATCGATCCATCGCCGTGATAGACTGACATGTTTACTGCTATACTACCGACAGGTATCGGTGACCATCTTACGGTAGCGAATCGCAAACCCCGTTTAAGCCACCGATTTTCGGAATTGAATTTGTCCACCGCCTTACGTCTTTCGTCGTAGTTCGAGTTCTTTCTGACGTGTTCAATCATTTCCTTGATCTCGGCATATTTGTCTGCGATATTAACTAGCCTTACGTCTAGAGGATCCAAACCGAGTTCACATGCAATTTTTTCCATGATTAATTCTGCATTATAAATAGACTCTAGGTTACCTAAAAAATCGATAATATATATATTTGAAAAATAATAATAACATAGAAAATAAGTAATAAAACGCGTTGCTTTTTACATTGCGGCGAACAGCGAACTATATTTTTTAGAAACAAATCAATGAAAAAAACAGAAATATACATTTGTTCTGAATGATGACCAGTGAACCAAAATTGAATGAATTATGAACTTCGTTTCGATTACTACTTAACATTGTTTTCAACAGATGGCATTACATGTTTCATTTGATGTTACAAAAATCAATTTCAACAATAAGTTCAGGCGGCCATTAGTTACATATTATCTTACTCTTTTATGGGTATTATGTTATTCATCTTTTAAACTTTTGATTAGGAAATTATAATGGGTAATTTAAATCACAGGTTCATCCAACTCTAAATTAAAAGAATAAGTCAGATTGCAAAACAAATAATTTAGTTTAACATTATTTACTGTAGATAAATTTTATTAACTTATATCGTACTTACCAGGGCTCCTAAACCAAGAGTTCTTGTGTGTATCAGTAGTAACATTAAAAGATCTGAAGTTCCATGTAGACTTGTCGTAGCAGTTGTTATAGGCATTCGATATAAGTTCGATGATGAGCTCATTAATCAAATAGCCATTGTCATAGTACAAATCATAATTAATGTACTGGATCTTTCCACAATCGTCAACCCCGACCTAAAAATATATAGTAAGTAATAAAATATCATCGGCTTTGCGACTATTGCTGAATGTTAAATATGGGACCGATGCAGTTTTATTTCATCGATCAGGTCAACATATACTTATTTCAATAACATAATGGCTATTGCACATATTTCTACTTGAAAGGAACTGTAAGCTGTTTAGTAATGGCCCTATGTATAATATTGTGCCATCTTTCTATTGACGTCAGTGAATATGACATTTGTTATATCTTTCTTTGCCTATCCTCTCACGTTCAAGTGCGCGGTTATCTGCTGCTATATACTTGCTTATAAGATAGGAACAAACTGCAAATGTAATATAGTGAATGAACTTTAAAAACCTCATATTCTGTTTGACAAGGGAATCTTTTCCCCGTCGCTTTAGTTGTAACTTGCATAGGCATTATCAAACGACACGGCCTGTTCAATAGAAATGCAGCAAGACTGCATGCAACTGCACTCTGGATGGTACGAGATGTCTTCTGACCATAGGATCCTCCTAGACGTCGTAGGTGAACATCGACTCTGAAATAGATTTGAATTAATTTAGAAGAATTATAAGACTTTTACGTTTACGGGATTCGGGTTAACTAATTCGATTAAGCGGTAATCGTTAAGCCTCAATTAGGGCTAATTCTGCCGCCAAGAAGCTATGTGTAAGTGCTATTACTTTTGGTGGATAGCGACCATCGTACACAAAATGTTATACTGAGCCCACTTCACTTACCACCAGGTGCGAGGGATCACTTTGCCTTAGCTATTACATTTGGGAAAATTGCGTTCGTATAGTATTTTAGTATTGCATTAATTTGTAGTTCAAACATTAGTCCGTTTTCCTACGATAAAGCTCTTTGCATGTAATAATTTAGCAAACTTCTTTTTTCTTTATAAACCTACATTGCACTGGCGTGCCAAATTATGTTCTAAAATCATATAATCAGACAAATTTGAAGATTCTAGAACACTTAGGCCTGCAGGGGCTTGTGTCTTTTGTCCTAGAATTTTATATTCCTCGTTGTGGTCGCAGCTTTAGCCGCGTGAAAAGCCGCTTACGCTATAAAAGTACCTAAAGCATTGTAGTCGTTCACAGCACCACCCGCACAAGACAAGAGTTATTTATTAAAAATCTGATTTTAATAATTCCATAATTTTTCATCATAGTAAGGGAAACAATAACCGGGAAAAAAACCTATTTGTTAATACAAGGTCATGGTCTATCAGTATGCCAAATTTTTATCGAATGCCGTTTAGCTGTTTCTACAATAATTTATACAAATATCAAAAAAGAATCTCACCTTTCGCATATATAATAGTTACATGATAATATATGTGAAATAAATATTTACTTGTTTTGTTGTATGTTGAGTGCTCGGGATATCATCAACTGCACTGCATCCAACCATTGCGATGTTGCGTGGACCTGGAGTCCTTCCTCTGAGGGCTGAGCGAGGCAACTCATATTTTCCATCGTAAAATGGTATTGGCTGAATATTGAGGTACCACTTTTAATAACCTTTACAACGTTATCACCTTTACTTGTCGCAGCCGCCGAAAAGTACAATGTAACCCTCGAGGAATCTTTTCTGGCTTCTTCAATCGTCAGTACTGGTGTTTTAATATTTTTGTACGTAACTTCAACCAGTGCTGCAGCTGCGCTGGCTGCTTCGTATGATTCAGCTACTACGATTCCTAGTGGTTGACCATGGTACTTAACTGTTCCATCGCAAAATACTTCTTCATTACTAAGACCGAAATTATTGTCCGCTGGTGTGAATGAATTTAGACCTGGTATATGTTTCGCTGAATAGAACGCTATTACTCCTTCATATGCCTGGAATTATATTATGTTTACAATGGTGGCATTCGAAGCATTTGTATCTAACTAAATAACGATCACTGCATACATTAAAAAGTAGCGTAGCATTGCTTCAGACGTAATATTTACAGCTTCATAGAGAAATTATAATTGCAATTTTTTCCTGATAAACCAATCGTCATTCTCATCAAGCGCAGGATGTCTACTGCTGAACATGGGCCTTCCAAAGATTTCCAGATCGACCTATATTTAAATTAGTAACGCTATAACTTTATTTAGTTCTCTGGAATTAGAAATGTTCATGATAATCAGCCAAAGTTTCATATACATTTTTAGTTCAGTATGAGAAAATATTTTTACCAATGCCTTGCTCGCATCAATGGACACGATTTCTCCAGTAGGCACATCAGTGAGAACGAAGAAAGCTGACATCTCATTGGGCAGGCGCGGCAGATCTTCCGTATATACTGCTTCTCCAGCACATTGCAACTGTAGATTATTTGGAAATTAATAAATAATTAAATAATAATCATTTCTTATCTATCCGCGTATGTTATACATTGAAATAAAACTATGTTTTATATTATAATTTTCTCCCGACGTTTCGAAGACTTTGCAGCTTTCGTGGTCACGGAGTGGACTGAGATGTTGGTTGTCTGTCTATTGCGTAATTGTAAAATGGAAATAGATATTCTAACTTTGACTTTTCGCACTTTTCGATAAAATTCGGAACAATAGTTTTATTTCAATAATTAAATAATTTCAACTTTCGTGACAGAGTACGCCGAGCCGTTAATAATCTCCTTGTTCTCTTATAATTAAGAGTGATTGAAGCAATTACTTAGTTACTTCTGCAATTAAAGTCTTAAAGAATACATACCAAGGCCTCGACTTTGTTTACTGGTTGGTTAAGAGGCCAAAGAGAGGCATCTGTCTTGAAAACTTGAGTGGTTGATGACACAGGCCTTGTGCTGTGGACTTTTATGGCTCCAGACCGATATTGTTGCTGAATCTTGTCTTCAGGACAAATTGTTAACAAACCCTGGAGACATATATATTATTTAATAGAATGAATAATAAAATTAACTTAGGTATAATATAAAAAATGTTTTGTATAATTCCTCCGAAAAAATCTTTCATATTTCATGCTTATTCTATCCAACAGTAAAACAGTTGATTATTCAGGGATGAAGACTTATGTTAAAACGAGAAATAATATCAAGAAAATTAACCTCTTTTTAATTAAGTTGTAGGAATCACAAACTATCATGATGTAGATTGTTGTTAAATATTTTTATAATTTATATGCCGATATCGTCCACGCTAATATCATTTTATACTTTAAATTTGAAAACAATAGAGCCATGAATACTGGTAAACAATACGGGAAAGAGAAACTATCGTTCACATAAAGATTCTTTAGGGAAGAATTTTGTGTATCAAAATATATTATGTTCTTATAACAGTCTGAATTTACCTTATAATACAAAGCCAAAGTCAACTTTCTCCTGAACTCCACCGAAGCGCTCAGTGGATCGCTAGTGATCACCAGCTCATTATCCAGGACTTTCAGCGCGTTCTGCAGCGTGTCGTTTGTGAACAGGTGCTTCCCGACCAGGAAGTTCTCAGTGTTCCTCGCTCTAATGAACTGGTTCGACAGACCTCCGTATACGATCCTGCATCTCGTCACTATGTAGTCGTCAGTTAACTGGTACAAAAACCCTGCATTGACAATAGCATGGGTGCCCTGCGCACGCGGCATAATCTAAAATAAATTAAAAAATAATTAACGATACGATTAAATTTATAATAATGAAAGTACTAAAGTGACTTTCATGTTATATTATTTTTATAAAAGCACCTAGATGCGGACCGTCTTCTATATAAATTGAAAGCTTTTGCTTGTGGCTCCGCACGCCTGAAAAGTTTTTTAAGGGATAAATTTAACTGTTTCATTTTACCTTAAAAGTCGCGATCTTGTACTCATTACTCAATGGTGGCAGTAAAGCATTTACAATTATTTTTCCCGTCATGTCTATATCGAGGAACTCTTGCATTGTTACTGTGTCCACTTTTCGTGAACCATCGTCTGATCGGGAATCTAAAACAAAATTAAAAAGGTAACCTTTAAAGTACGTAGGTTTGAATAAAATAATCAATTGAGAATTCAAAACGAAGCAGACACCCTCAATCTAAGAAATAAGATATGAGACAAAGTCTTGTAAAGTGCAAAAATTCAGTCTACAACATACTTTATACCAGAACATAATGTTTGTACACTACTACTTAGCCACTAGTTATTTATTTATTTGAACAGCCAACAAAACATACACCTTAAATAGTTTTTTTTAACAATTCCGTAAGTAATTGCTGCAGTGCTGTTTTAATTACAGGCTGTCACAGCATGAACATATTAAATACATAACAATAAACAATTGGCTGCACCATAAGTGCAGTATATTCTAAATATAAAACTGAACATAAAACTAAATTTAGGTTTCAACAAGCGAGTTCAATATTTTCTTTTTGAAGATAGGAAGCGATTATATTAAAAATATACCCACATATAGTAAGCTGAGCTCCAATGCACTCCAATAGAAGAAATAAGTCTGAAGGAAAATCTCTATGTTGATATTTAATCATGAGGTTACCAGCTAATGTTGCCAACTGTAAACGTTATCAATGTACGCATTACATATCGACGGGTGCAAAGCAAATAACGTCATCCGTAAATTCATGATTTTCCGTTTATAATAGTATAAACTTAGACTTATAGAAGTTTACTGACAAACATGTGTTCTCCTGTAGACTAGCCATTTTGGAGATAAGTCTTTTTACTTTTCACGCGTTAATATTTTTACTTTCATTGTTGTTTACTCATCTGCCTGATAGTAAGTACCGTGAATGCTCTTAATCGGTAGCAACAAAACCAAGTCCATTACGTTACTAAATACAATGTTTATGCAAATGCCCCTTCGTCTGCAACTCCGAAGCGCAGTAAATTGGAAACTGTTTAATTTTAGATACAAAAATGCCCGCTGAAAAAACACAGCGCGCGTAACAAAAACACATCACGTTGTCAGCGCATCCGAAATAGTCAATTTGCTTATGCTCTTAGTAAATCTAAACAGTCATTGAATATGTACTTACGTTTCTTACAGAGATATGAGCTACTTTCTGTACGTGTTCCCGTAGTGTATGTAGATACCAGAAATCGCCTTCTTTAGATATCTCTTCGAACACATCCAAGAGATTAGTTAGCGTGGTTCCTGCTCCGATGATCAGGTTTTGGTCAATCTCACAGTTCTTCAGTTCCTCAATACCAGTTGCATCTATCAGCACTCTGGGATATTGTTGTATTGGGTATGGTACTGGAATCATAGCATTCTAAAGGCGGGTCTTATCGAATATTGTAGACAGACATTATTATGTTTTACCATACAGCTGCATGGTTATATACAGTTGTGACGCCGTACTTGAACTTTTTTTTAATTGCTTTAAATGACGAGACGAGCACGCCGTTCGACTGATGGTAAGCGATACAACCGCCCATAAACAGTAGAAACATCATCTAACACCTTGAATTACAAAGTATTGTTTGGTATTCCACTGTGCTCGCCATCCTGAGACGTGAGATGTCAAATCTCATTATGTCCAGTAGTTGCACTGGCTACAATGTCCTTCAAACCGGAACATAACAGCGACTTCACACTGCTGCTTAGCCGCATAAATAGAAATTGCGGTGGTACCTACCTAGGCGGACTCTCACATATGAGAGACCCACCAGTATTTGAACTGTGGAATCAATGAGTTCTTGTAATTATATAAATAATAGCATTAAATTGCTAAAGCATCTCTCATCTTTGAATTACTTTAGTAGACAACATACCTCTGGCAGAGTTCCCTGCCACCAAAATATATGAATCATCGCCTTCTACATCCAATATATCAAAAACATCATCAATTTCAGAAACTTTATACCAAGTTCTGTTGTCTTGTAAGGTTATTTTCACAATCGTCTTCTCTAATGCGTCTTTGGAAAGGAGACACCAATCATCGGAACATTTTTTATTACATGCAACACCACTTTGTTGGCATCCATACAACTCTTTAATGTTTGGGAGGTCATTTTGCGGACTATCAGAGGCAAATTTTTTTAATGCCTTAAATATTGGTCGGTAGCCGGTGCATCTGCAGACGTTGCTTGCAAAAGACTGTTCTATTTCCCGCATTGTAGGTAGAGTTTTTCTTTGAAGGAGGCTGTGGAGAATATTAATTTTAAATTATTATTTTTAAAATTGTGATATCTCAAAAATGGTTTATATTGCAGTACCTGTACATAGACATTATCCATCCAGGTGTACAATGTCCACACTGTGTGGCGTTGTTTTCAGCCAAAGTTTCTTGGAGGACATGATATCCCGTCTTTCTATTTCCCAGACCTTCGATAGTTGTGATCTCCCAGTCTTGGCAAGATGTAACAGAGACAAGACATTGAAAAAGTTTATAATATTATTTTAAAATTATCCTAACTCCGTCCCCTTATTTACTGTCGCAGATTCAAGCCAGAAAGGCAAAAATCAAAGACAACGAAGAAAAGCAAAGGTTCTTTATTGCTGACTTGAAATTGAATACTATTTGTGCATATAGAACAAAGTATCTTGGGCAGTCCAAGCAGAACCTTGACTATTGATATCCGTTATATTATCATTATACTATTTTATACATTGAATAGTGAAAGTGGAATGAGCGAAGCATGAGTTATAAGGAGGACATTTGTATCTTAGGAGACCAAGGTACCGGGCTACTCGTTTTTTAAAATATTGCTTCCGAAGGCAAACGAGCTAACAGCTACAGATGGTAAGTGGTTTCTGTCACCCATAGACGTTAGCAATGCCAGCGGCACTTCGCTTGTTAATAGACAGCTGAGGAAACACCAGAGGAAGCTAATTTCAGAGTGAACATACGTGTTCGTTTCCATTTACTTACAGAATTCACAGCTTGTCCAGGCTCGCCAGGGCCTTTCGATGCTGAGACAATACAAGCGCCGCAACCCGCTTCACGGCACATGTACTTAGTACCAGACAGGTTCAAAGTTTTTCTAATGTAATCTATTAATTTTGTTTGCGAACTGATTTCACTTCCCACTGCAGAAACATATAGTCAGATGAGGATAAATTATATTTTTTTACAACAGAAATGATAAATAGCTTTGAAAAAAAATTAAACAAAGATATTATGTTTAACTTTTTTTTAAGATAAAGCTGTGTAAATACTGAATATGAAAAAATTATATTTGATTAAAAGTAAGTTTGACGAGAAATGGTCACCCTTCGCCAATCGACCCAAAATGCCGCCCTGTTTGCAATCTAATATATACAGACTGATCCCGGAACGCGAACCATGTGGGCCAAAAGAACGAGTTTTACACTTTGTGAACGGTGGCCATTATCTGAGCGGATAAAAATTTCTTACCAACAGTGCTTTGTAATTCGAAATCCTGGATGCTCTTGTTACTATTTATAGGCTAAGGTTTAACATCAGGCGCTCGACGCGATAAAATAGAAATTGGAATAATTACCTTCGCATTCAATGCCGTTTACTTTGAACTTCACTGTATCTTTAGTAGTGGTCGTCATGTTCTTCTTGATTTGTAGTAAATTAAATTTGATATTTAAAAAATCTAGATAATAAAATCTTAAAAGTATATGGAACTTGCTCAATTTGAAAAGGAGATTTTTATTTTAATAATATATTACGCAGTTATTTTTTTATGTATGACACCATACATCTATCTCCCAACACGCAGTAATAACGACTGCAAAACTACCTTGCATATTAATTTATATACATAACGATATTTTTAACTTTACATGACAAAAGAGTCTGGAAGTATCAAGCTTCCATCTGTACGTCTGTCCGTTAAATACATTTAACACGTCTTTAAATTCGCTCAAATATATAACCTTAGTAGGAAGCGTGGGGTAACATCGAATCACAGGGAAATGCCGTTGTTTCACAGCCTGAAGTGCTATTTTTCATATCATTATCATTATCATCAGGCGCAGGATGTCCACTGCTGAACAAGGGGCCTCTCCCTAAGATTTCCATGTCGACCTATTGGAAGCGGCCTGTATCCAGCGACCTCTTGCGACTCTTATTAGGTCATTGTTCCTCGTCGGACGTCAGTTCCACAAGCTCTGTGCCCTGCCCACTGCCACTTTAGCTTGCTAATCCAATGGCTATGTCGGCAACTTACGTTATGTTACTTTTTAAGGCACCAAAATGTTTTGCTCCATTAGGTACCACATCCATCCATCCATCTATTTAAGGAGGGTATTCGATTCTAGTGTCAAATATGTATAAATATATGACCTTAATTTTAGTACCTTCTCATCCTAGGTATTTTTATTCCGAAGTTAGGTTTGAAGTATGAAATATAAACGGTTCATATTTAAGGTCATATTCATACGTAATTGTTGATAAGATAGGTTCAACAAGAAGCCAAAGCCTAGCATACCCATAAGTTTGGAGCCTTTTAATGATTTTTTTTTTATCAAAAACATACAGCGGTAGTCTACCCGAAGAGGAAAGGAGAGATTGTTTATTGCAACTGAATATCCAGACGAGCATGTCGCTTGCCTGATGGCGCTCGATAACGAGAAGCAACACTATACAGATCTTTGAAATGCTACGGCACTTTACTGCGCTCGTCACCCTGAAACATAAGATTAAAATCTCATGATTCCCAGTAATACGTTGGCTATATTGTCTTACAAATAAGAACTCAACAGAAAACGTATACTGCGTTTTGGCAGTAGTAATAGCCTAGACAGCCTCTCGCATAGTAGAGACCTACTATTACGTGGACCAAGTATAGGGAATGCAACATGCGTTTTTATATTGTGATGGAAACCTGGCTGTGCTATAATCAGGAAAACACATAAATAGAGTATAAAGATGAAATAACAAAAGAAAAGTATGTTGGTTGCGCACTTTAATAATAATAATAATATCAGCCCTGTATTATATACTTGCCCACTGCTGAGCACGGGCCTCCTCTACTGAGAGGGATTGGGCCTTAGTCCACCACGCTGGCCTAGTGCGGATTGGTAGACTTCACACACCTTCGAAATTCCTATAGAGAACCTTTCAGATGTGCAGGTTTCCTCACGATGTTTTCCTTCACCGTTAAACCGAACGATAAATTCACAAAGAATACACACATGATTTTTTAGAAAAGTCAGAGGTGTGTGCGCACTTTGCCAGAAATTTATATATATTTATTTGGATTGGTCACAGCTGTAAATAACAAACAAATATATGATGAAATGAATAAAAGTTAAGCCAAAAACGAGCCACGGCCAATAGAGAAAGAGAAAAATAGATGCTGCAGTGGAGACGGCGGTTTTTTGTTTTTTTGAGTAACCGCAGTCAGCACAAGGGGAAACCTGCAAATAGGATACTGGAATCTCCCGGCTTAGCCATTGCAGTACCCTAGAGAGAAAGTTGAGTCGGGACATCTGGGGAAGGTACTGTGGGAGAGATATCCTCTTCGGATGGGCGGAGGGGAGACGGCCAGGAAATGTTCGCGAGCCCTCATAGGCCTCAATGTGAATTTGGCAACCATGAGGTGTACACACTTAACTGTGTGCCTAGGGTCGCGACAAATGTCCATCCGTACATGGGCGTGCATTCACCATGGAGGCCGACCACTCCAGAATTCCCTCGGGGGAGAAGAGGGCAGTTGAATAGATTTAGTGGGAGATGCTTCCATGCACGACGGACCGACAACTTGAAAAAGGCGGGAGGTAGCGGATAGATGCTGGATTCTCAAGACTGGGATGGTTGGTACTAACTTAAAAAGACCTATATTTGGCAGTAGACAGCGAAAAGTTGATTGAACTGACAACTGCAGCGCCTGAGTGAATTCGTAGTTTAAAGTTATAAGTGGCGTTGCAATTGTTTATGGGTAGGCGTGATTTTTATCATCAAGACCATCATGCGAAACTGCATGGTTATTACGCGTATATTCATTACATAAATATTTTTACAAATTCTCTTGGATTTAGATTCAAATACTATAAAAGGAAGTCTTATAGGATCACTTTGTTGTCCGTTTGTTTTCCTGTCTATCAAGGCTATTATTCTTAGGAACGCGTAAAGATATGAAGTTGAGATTTATATCAAATACTTGGCTCTACGGCAGATAAATCAAAGTTGTTAGTTAATGCGATGAAAAGATACTACCGTTTATGTTGCTTATTTTACGATTTTCCAAAGTCTCAAAACCGTATAATGTACTTACTTACCGTTGACTTAGAATCATAAAATGTGGCAATGAGCAATGACCTACATAACGTATAAAGGAAAAATCTGAAAAACAATGAAAAATAAATCTTCTATCACAGTCATTATTTGCAGTTGGTGCTATAACCGTGTCTTGGGATCGAACGGCACAGTTATGTTAGTCATGTTTGAACCTATTATATACTTAGATACCTACAAATTTGTACGGAACCATCGTTGCGCGAGGCCAACTCGCACTTTACACAATTAATTTAGTTATATGCTTTCTGCAAATAGGTAATGGGTATTTACCAAAGAGTTCTAAAATAAAGCAGACATTGGGAAGAGTGCCATTAAACAATTTTGCGCTCATGCGACGTTTACTAAATCTACTGTGAAATAACAATACATCTATGTAAAATATTTAATATTTTTTTCCATATCGTGATTTGCATGTCTTTAAAATAAGCATATATTTTGGATTACCTATATTATGTGTTGAAATATTACGATTTTGGTATAGTCGCGAGATAAATATATTTTTATAGCGCTCAGGTAGGGGGGCCAATGTGGTATCTTTTGTAAAAATGCCACATCATCGCCTAGGGTCCATAGTCGCCATACTAAAGGCATACTCTCTACCCCACAAAGTCTGTCCTTAAAATTGGAAGGGAAAGAATAAACCGGGAGGAAGGTAATGTTCGTCTGTTTACCGAGGCTTAACTTATGGTAAATGTTCTTCCACGAGTATGCATTCGGTTTAGACAACGAATGCACAGAATTCGCTCCAAACAGCTCCTTTATTTGTATTATAGTGGTGAAAGTAACATTGTTCAGTTTTCACCTTTGAACTATTTATCACTTGGAACCGTTGCTCTTACAGTGCGTTCGGTTAATTTCGGACGGTTTTTCAGTGTGTTGCGAGGAGTCTCGAAAATATTTTTTTTCTCATAAAATATTTAAGCGATAACAACGTTTTATACATGAAACTGGTTATTATTAATGCTACTTTACGTGATAATTTAATCATCTTCCAATTCTCTCTGTGTAAGCTTAAAAATAGATGATAATATCAGTATAGAAATTTAAAACCGTTAGAAAAGATCGGACCTTCGCGGGGTAAGTTCGGACTCCGTTCTAATAACGCTTCTAATGCTAGTATGATAAGGTCCACAAAATCACACAGAAGTCTCAAAAATGTTAAGAAGAGCGAAATCCATCTTTTTTTTTCAGTGCACATAGCGCACCCGTTCTTGGTCGTAGCATCAAGTGTAGTATATAGGGTGGGGCAAAAAGAGACAACGTAGCCGCCTACATAGCTTAAACTAAAAGACAACCATAGATTCGTGGTATTTTTTCGTTATACGATCTTACCCTGTATCCGATCTTACCCGAACGCACCTTATCACACATTACCTGATGAAATTGGTATCAGTTATTTAAACAATGGTATATAATACGATGGTAAAAATATAGCGTCTGCAATAAGTAAATAATATTTATATTATGTCTACACAATACTGCATATACGGAAAACATCGTGAGGAAAACGCATACCTGAGAAGTTCTCTATAAGAATTTTGAAGGTTTATGAAGTCTGCTAATCCGCACTGTAAGGTGTCTGATATTTATATTATTTTTAAAGCATGTATTTATGGCCAATACTACTATTTTTTACATACTTGAGAAATTCACTATAAGAATTTCGAGGGTGTGTGAAGTCTACCAATCCACACTAAGCCAGCGTGGTGGACTTATGCCCAATCCCTCTCGGTAATAGTGGAGGCCCTGTAATGGGACAGTATATAATACAGGGCTGATATCATCATCATATCATCAATACTGCATTTCACTGTAAATTGCATTATGTTAAAACCATATAAAATTATGTATTCATGAAATTATTAAATACAAAAGATGTATGGACTGGCATGACCAGATCATATGGGAGACCAACTAATGAAACAGGTAGGAATATTTAGTTTCTTTGTTATTTACAGCCTTTAATTGGCTTGTTTATTATCTCAACAATGTATCTCAATCAACCTCTAGGGCAGTTTGGATAGACGACGCGTACTTCCAGTGGATTTTGAAAAAGAAAACAGTTGTCTCAACACGGAAAAAACAACTTTTACTGTGTCAACCGGTGTATTGGGTTTCAACAATAATTAAAATATTAATAGTAGTTTCATGAATAATAACAGACATTTACACAGCCTGAATATGTTTTGTCTACTTGGTGTAAGTATTTTTATCTTATCGAAGGTTATAATAAAATACCTAATTTAGGGAAATACTTGCGTTTATGTATCTATGTAATGTTATTAAAATGGTCCACGAATTGGTCCCGCTCGCCATCGAATGGCAAGGAGGCCTTGGACTTATAACTGACTGGGGTCTCCCGGTGTACATATATACCGATATTTAAATTCTAAATAATTTCACCGCTCCAACCCCAGTCTTTAGATATAACTAGGATGGTGGATATTTTTAAGATGGCTGGCATAAAAAAAAATCATGGTGTTGACGTGGACACCAAGGGTAGATATTTTTGAATTTCGTAAAAAATAGTCGGTAGATCACTATTACGCAGTGTAACAAATTTACTAGGTTTTTTCGTATTAAATTTATTTAATTTAAATAGGTTTTCTAGAAGACTTAATCGCGTTTAGCAGTATATAGTAAAGTGGCGAAAGGTGTAACTTTCCAAACGGAGCCCGACACAACATATAGATACTTATATGCATAAATCTGTCTGGTCTGCAAGTCGCTCTAATGATGATAAGATTCTACAGAAATTCTACATAACGAGAAGCTGTCAGGAATCGATCCTTCGCTACTGGAATACAGGTCTAGATATTATAATTTATGAGTTACAATGGCACACATACAAAGGCTGGGTGTTTAGTAACTTAAATACATGTACATTTAATTTTTTATTAATATATTTAATTATTGATACACTACGAGAAACAATAAAAGCTATTATGCCAAGGATATTGTTCCCACGGTAATTTTAGTGAACTTTGCTATTGTCTTGTATTTGAAGGAGGACTCCCACGGTGCGTAATATCGAGGACCATAGTCTTGGTAACATAGCACTTAACGAACCGAGGGGCCATGGTATCCAAACGTTATATTAGTTATTGCAAATTTATCTTTTTTTAAACCTTTATATTGTCTCTCTTCTACTATCTATGTGCGGCTTTAACTGCTTACGCCCGACAATTTAAAATGAAGAGAAATGGAAACTGGGAAAGGAGAGGAGAAGAGAGGCTAGGGAATATTGAGTTTCCAGTGATTATAGAGAGTATGAAATTAATAAATATAATTAAATTAAAAGTGGAAGAATTTCGACCCGTAGCGATAGTCTTTATTCGTAAACTCAACCCAGCTAATAAATCAAATATTTTTTTAGACTTGAAATTAATTATATTAAGTATATTCCCAATACCACATGATGGTTGTTAATTATATTTAAAATTTGAAATCTTCTTGTTTGTTCGCCATCGCGAGACCAATTTTTTCCACGGTGTAGGGCCCATCTGAAAAATGAATATAGTTAAAAAAAAATCGCTTGCATATATCTTATCGATTCATCTGAAAAATAGTATTAATGAAGTATTAAAAATATATCAAATGGATACTCACTGACAGGGAACCATTCGGTTGCAGGAATTCCAGAGTTAACCCTCGCAGATGTGATGGCTTCTCTGATGGCAAAGGGGATCACACCAGCCATACACAGCGGTGGTTCACCAGTCACTGGAATTAAATATTAGTCACGCATTATATTATCATTTTTTTACTAATTCAGGGTAGATTATTAATTCATAGTGACATACTATGGGTTTGCGAATTTCAGACGACAAGCTAGGGGCCACAGAAAAGTGGATCGTAGTCTACGAAACGCGTTCTCCAATTATCTTATAGAGATCAAAAAAATATAGGTTAAAATAATCATACCTTTAGCTCCGAAAAGTTCTTTAAAGCTGTAGGAATTTTCTCTGAAATAAACTCTAAAATCTTGTGGAATATCAGTTCCTAGCGGAACGTAGTAATTCCACGGGCGGTTGGTTAGCATTTCGCCTGTAGTTTTGTCTCGTATTATCTCTTCACAAGTCCAGTATCCTTGTGCTATAAGAAATCCACCTTCAATCTAAAAACAGTTATGTCATTTTGAAAATCCACAATACATTTTTTTTACTCAATCTGCTCTAGAAACTTATGACAAATGACCTTGACTATATATTTTTAAATGATCAGAAATAAAAGTACTTACTTGTCCAATATCAATAAAGGGGCTTGTACTTAACCCAACATCTTCCTCCAAATCGACTCTGATAACCTCAAACTCTCCGGTCAGGACATCTACTTCTACTTCAGCCACCACCACTCCATATATATCATAAGCAAATTTTTTTATATCGGGAATGCCTAAAAATCCTGTAGTTTGTAAGTTTACATTATTTTCATGAGCCGTCTTTATCAATTCTTCCCACGTCGGATTTGTCAGCTTCTGCCGTATAGGCTCTAGTCTTTTTAATAACTCTTCGCAGCATTGTGTCACTCCTATATTAACGTTTTGTGATCCCAAACTAGCGCCAGTGGCGTAAACGTTTGGGCCTATTGTAGTATTGTTCTCTTTCACTTGTATTTTATCCATCGGAATATTAAGTAGGTAAGCACATATTTGAATTGCTTTTGTATTCAAACCCTGCCCCACTTCGATACCACCATGTGTGAGAGAAATTGATCCATCGCCGTGATAGACTGACATGTTTACTGCTGTATTACCGACAGGTATCGGTGACCATCTTATGGTAGAGAATCGCAAACCCCGTTTAAGCCACCGATTTTCGGAATTGAATTTGTCCACCGCCTTACGTCTTTCGTCGTAGTTCGAGTTCTTTCTGACGTGTTCAATCATTTCCTTGATCTCCGCGTATTTGTCTGCGATATTAACTAGCCTTACGTCTAGAGGATCCAAACCAAGTTCACATGCGATTTGTTCCATGATTAATTCTGCATTATAAGTAGCCTCTAGGTTACCTAAAAAATCGATAATATGAATGTATGAAAAATAATAATAACGTAGAAAAAAAGTAATAAAACGCGTTGTTTTTTACATGGCGGCGAACAGCAAACTATATATTTTATAAAAACCAATCAATGAAAAAAAGAAACATACATTCATTCTGAATGATGACCAGTGAACCAAAATTGAATGAATTATGCACTTCGATTCGATTACTACTTAACATTGTTTTCAACAGATGGCATTACATGTTTCATTTGATGTTACAAAAATCAATTTCAACAATAAGTTCAGGCGGCAATTAGTTACATATTATCTTACGCTTTTATGGATATTATGTTATTCATCTTTTAAACTTTTGATTAGGAAATTATAATGGGTACTTTAAATCACAGGTTCATCTAACTCTAAATTGAAAAATAAGTCAGATTGCAAAACAAAATAATTTAGTTATTTATAACATTATTTACTGTAGATAAATTTCATTAACTCATATCGCACTCACCAGGGCTCCTAAACCAAGAGTTCTTGTGTGTATCAGTAGTAACATTAAAAGATCTAAAGTTCCATGTAGACTTGTCGTAGCAGTTGTTATAGGCACCCGATACAAGTTCGATGATGAGCTCATTAATCAAATAGCCATTATCATCGTACAAATCATAATTCATGTACTGGATCTTTCCACTATCGTCAACCCCGACCTAAAAATATATAGTAAGTAATAAAATATCATCGGCTTTGCGACTATTGCTGAATGCTAAATATGGGACAGATACAGTTTTATTTCATCGATCAGGTCAACATATACTTATTTAAATAGCATAATAGTTATTGCACATATTTCTACTTGAAAGGGCCTGTAAGCTGTTTAGTAATGGCCCTATGTATAATATTGTGCCATCTTTCTATTGACGTCAGTGAATATGACATTTGTTATATCTTTCTTTACCTATCCTCTCGCTTTCAAGTGCGCGGTTATCTCCTGCTATATACTTGCTTATAATATAGGAACAAACTGCAAATGTAATATAGTGAATAAACTTTAAAAACCTCATATTGTTTTAAATTTTTAAGAAATTATTATGCAAACCTCATATTCTGTTTGACAAGGGAATCTTTTCCCCGCCGCTTTAGTTGTAACTTGCATAGGCATTATCAATCGACACGGCCTGTTCAATAAAAATGCAGCGAGACTGCACGCAACTGCACTCTGGATGGTTCGAGTTATCTTCTGACCATAGGATCCTCCTAGACGTCGTAGGTGCACATCGACTCTGAAATAGATTTGGATGAATTTTAAGAATTATAACAGACTTTTACGTTTGCGGAATTCGACTCAACTAATCCGATTAGAGATTATGCCGAGACGAATGTCCGCAGGTTCAAATCCCAAGGGCACACACCTCTGACTTTTCTAAAATCATGTGTGTATTCTTTGTGAATTTATCGTTCGCTTTAACGGTGAAGGAAAACATCGTGAGGAAACCTGCACATCTGAGAAGTTCCTCTGTAGGAATTTCGATGGTGTGTGAAGTCTACCAATCCGCACTAGGCCAGCGTGGTGGACTAAGGCCTAATCCCTCTCAGTAGTAGAGGAGGCCCGTGCTCAGCAGTGGGCAAGTATATAATACAGGGCTGATATTACTATAATCCGATTAGGCAATAATCATTAAGCCTCAGTTAGTTGGCTAATTCTGCCGCCAAGAAGCTATGTGTAAGTGCTATTACGTTTGGTGGATAGCGAACACCGTACACAAGGTCACAACCCGCTATACTGACCCCACTTCACTTACCACCAGGTGCAGTGAGATCACATTGCCATGCCCGTATGAAAATACTTAGAAGTAAAGTGTTAGAAGTAAATTTGCGTTCGTATAGTTTTATAGTATTGCATTAATTAGTAGTTCAAACTTTTGTCTGTTTTCCTATAGTAAAGCTCTTTACATATAATAATTTAGCAAACTTATTTTTTCATCATAAACCTACATTGCACTGGTGTGCTAAATTATGTTCTAAAATCATATAATCAGACAAATTTGAAGATTCTAGAACACTTAGGGGTAGTCTTTTGTTCTACAATTTTTTTATTACTAGTTGTGGCCGCAGCTTTGGCCGCGTGAAAAGTAGCTTACGCTATAAAAGTCCCTAAAACATTGTAGTCGTTCACAGCACACCCATACAAGACAAGATGTATTAATTAAAAATCTGATTTTAATAATTCCATTATTTTCCATCATAGTAAGGAAAATAATTACCGGGAAAAAGCTTATTTGTTAATACAAGGTCATGGTCTATCAGTATGCCAAATTTTTATCGAATGCCGTTTAGCTGTTTCTATATTCATTTATAACAAATATCAAAAAAGAATATCAAACTTTCGCATTTATAAAATTAGTTACATTATAATAAATTTAAAATAAATATTTACTTGTTTTGTTGTATGTTGAGTGCCCGGGATATCATCAACTGCGTTGCATCCAACCATTGCGCTGTTGCGTGGACCTTGAGTCCTTCCTCTGAGGGCTGAGCGAGGCAACTCATATTTTCCATTGGAAAATGGTACTGGGTGAATATTGAGGTACCACTTTTAATTACCTTTACAACGTTATCACCTTTACTTGTCGCAGCAGCCGAGAAGTGCAATGTAACCCTCGAGGAATCTTTTCTGGCTTCTTCAATAGTTAGTACTGGTGTTTTAACATTTTTGTACGTAACTTCAACCAGCCCTGCAGCTGCGCTGGCTGCTCCGTATGATTCAGCTACTACGATTCCTAGTGGTTGACCATGGTACTTAACTGTTCCATCGCAAAATACTTCTTCATTACTATGACCGAAATTATCGTCCGCTGGTGTAAAGGAATTTAGACCTGGTATATGTTTCGCTGAATAGAACGCTATTACTCCTTCATATGCCTGGAATTATATTATATTCACAATGGTGGCATTCGAAGCATTTGTATCTAACTAAATAACGATTACTGCATACATTAAAAAGTAGCGTAGCAATGTTTCAGACATAATATTTACAGCATCATAGAGAAATTATAATTGCAATTTTTTCCTGATAAACCAATCGTCATTCTCATCAAGCGCAGGATGTCTACTGCTGAACATGAGCCTTCCAAAGATTTCCAGATCGACCTATATTTAAATTAGTAACGCTATAACTTTATTTAGTTCTCTGGAATTAGAAATGTTCATGATAATCAGCCAAAGTTTCATATAAATTTTTAGTTGAGTATGAGAAATTATTTTTACCAATGCCTTGCTCGCATCAATGGACACGATTTCTCCAGTAGGCACATCAGTGAGAACGAAGAAAGCTGACATCTCATTGGGCAGGCGCGGCAGATCTTCCGTATATACTGCTTCTCCAGCACATTGCAACTGTAGATTATTTGGAAATTAATAAATAATTAAATAATAATCATTTCTTATCTATCCGCGTATGTTATACATTGAAATGAAACTATGTTTTATATTATAATTTTCTCCCGACGTTTCGAAGACTTTGCAGCCTTCGTGGTCACGGAGTGGACTGAGATGTTGGTTGTCTGTCTATTGCATAATTGTAAAATGGAAATAGGTATTCTAACTTTGACTTTTCGCACTTTTCGATAAAATTCGGAACAATAGTTTTATTTCAATAATTAAATAATTTCAACTTTCGTGACAGAGTATGCCGAGCCGTTAATAATCTTCTTGTTCTCTTATAATTAAGAGTGATTGAAGCAATTACTTAGTTACTTCTGCAATTAAAGTCTTAAAGAATACATACCAAGGCCTCGACTTTGTTTACTGGTTGGTTAAGAGGCCAAAGAGAGGCATCTGTCTTGAAAACTTGAGTGGTTGATGACACAGGCCTTGTGCTGTGGACTTTTATGGCTCCAGACCGATATTGTTGCTGAATCTTGTCTTCAGGACAAATTGTTAACAAACCCTGGAGACATTTATATTATTTAATAGAACGAATAATAAAATTAACTTAGGTGTAATATAAAAAATGATTTGAATAATTCATCCGAAAAAATCTTTCATATTTCATACTTATTCTATCCAATAGTAAAACAGTTGATTATTCAGGGATGAAGACCAATGTTAAAACGAGAAATAATATCAAGAAAATTAACCACTTTTTAATTAAGTTGTAGGAATCACATACTATCATGCTGTAGATTATTGTTAGATATTTTTATAATTTATATGCCGATGTCGTCCACGCTAATACCATTTTATAATATAAATTTGAAAACAATAGAGCCATGAATACTGGTAAACAATACGGGAAAGAGAAACTATCGTTCACATAAAGATTCTTTAGGGAAGAGTTTTGTGTATCAAAATAAATTGTTTTATAACAGTCTGAATTTACCTTATAATATAAAGCCAAAGTCAACTTTCTCCTGAACTCCACCGAAGCGCTCAGTGGATCGCTAGTGATGACCAGCTCATTATCCAGGACTTTCAGCGCGTTCTGCAGCGTGTCGTTTGTGAACAGGTGCTTCCCTACCAGGAAGTTCTCAGTGTTCCTCGCTCTAATGAACTGGTTCGACAGACCTCCGTATACGATCCTGCATCTCGTCACTATGTAGTCGTCAGTTAACTGGTACAAAAACCCTGCATTGACAATAGCATGGGTGCCCTGCGCACGCGGCATAATCTAAAATAAATTAAAAAATAATTAACGATACGATTAAATTTATAATAATGAAGGTACTAAAGTGACTCTCATGTTATATTATTTTTATAAAAGCACCTAGATGCGGACCGTCTTCTATATAAATTGATAGCTTTTGCTTGCGGCTCCGCACGCCTCAAAAGTTTTTTAAGGGATAAATGTAACTGTTTCATTTTACCTTAAAAGTCGCGATCTTGTACTCATTACTCAACGGTGGCAGTAAAGCATTTACAATTATTTTTCCCGTCATGTCTATATCGAGGAACTCTTGCATTGTTACTGTGTCCACTTTTCGTGAACCATCGTCTGATCGGGAATCTAAAATAAATTAAAAAGGTAACCTTTAAAGTACGTAGGTTTAAATAAAATAATCAATTGAGAATTCAAAACGAAGCAGACACCCTCAATCTAAGAAATAAGATATGAGACAAAGTCTTGTAAAGTGCAAAAATTCAGTCTACAACATACTTTATACCAGAACATAATGTTTGCACACTACTACTTAGCGGCTAGTTATAATAAAAATATACCCACATATAGTAAGCTGAGCTCCAATGCACTCCAATAGAAGAAATAAGTCTGAAGGAAAATCTCTATGTTGATATTTAATCATGAGGTTACCAGCTAATGTTGCCAACTGTAAAAGTTAACAATGTACGCATTACATATCGACGGGTGCAAAGCAAATAACGTCATCCGTAAATTCATGATTTTCCGTTTATTATAGTATAAACTTAGACTTATATAAGTTTACTGACAAACATGTGTTCTCCTGTAGACTAGCCATTTTGGAGATAATTCTTTTTACTTTTCACGCGTTAATATTTTTACTTTCATTGTTGTTTACTCATCTGCCTGACAGTAAGTACCGTGAATGCTCTTAATCGGTAGCAACACAACCAAGTCCATTACGTTACTAAATACAATGTTTATGCACATGCCCCTTCGTCTGCAACTCCGAAGCGCAGTAAATTGGAAACTGTTTAATTTTAGATACAAAAATGCGCGCTGAAAAAACACAGTGCGCGTAACAAAAACACATCACGTTGTCAGCGCATCCGAAATAGTCAATTTGCTTGTGCTCTTGGTAAATCTAAACAGTCATTGAATATGTACTTACGTTTCTTACAGAGATATGAGCTACTTTCTGTACGTGTTCCCGTAGTGTATGTAGATACCAGAAATCGCCTTCTTTAGATATCTCTTCGAACACGTCCAAGAGATTAGTTAGCGTGGTTCCTGCTCCGGTGATCAGGTTTTGGTCAATCTCACAGTTCTTCAGTTCCTCAATACCAGTTACATCTATTAGCACTCTGGGATATTGTTGTATTGGGTATGGTACTGGAATCATAGCATTCTAAAGGCGGGTCTTATCGAATATTGTAGACAGACATTATTATGTTTTACCATACAGCTGCATGGTTATATACGGTTGTGATAGCGTACTTGAACTTTTTTTTTATTGCTTTGAATGACGAGACGAGCACGCCGTTCGACTGATGGTAAGCGATACAACCGGCCATAAACAGTAGAAACATCATCTAACACCTTGAATTACAAAGTATTGTTTGGTATTCCACTGCGCTCGCCATCCTGAGACGTGAGATGTTATATCTCATTATGTCCAGTAGTTGCACTGGCTACAATGTCCTTCAAACCGGAACATAACAGCGACTTCACACTGCTGCTTAGCCGCATAAATAGACCCAGGCGGACTCTCACATATGAGAAACCTACCACCTGTATTTGAACTGTAGAATCAATGATTTCTTGGAATTATATAAATAATAGCATTAAATTGTAAAAGCATCTTTCACCTTTGATTTACTTTAGTAGACAACATACCTCTGGCAGAGTTCCCCGCCACGAACATATATGAATCATCGCCTTCTACATCCAATATATCAAAAACATCATCAATTTCAGAAACTTTATACCAAGTTCTGTTGTCTTGTAAGGTTATTTTCACAATCGTCTTCTCTAATGCGTCTTTGGAAAGGAGACACCAATCATCGGAACATTTTTTATTACATGCAACACCACTTTGTTGGCCTCCATACAACTTTTTAATGTTTGGGAGGTCATTTTGTGGACTATCAGAGGCAAATTTTTTTAATGCCTTAAATATTGGTCGATAGCCGGTGCATCTGCAGACGTTGCTTGCAAAAGACTGTTCTATTTCCCGCATTGTAGGTAGAGTTTTTCTTTGAAGGAGGCTGTGGAGAATATATTTTAAATTTTTGTTTTTAAAATTTTGATATCTCAAAAATGGTTTATGTTACAGTACCTGTACATAGACATGATCCATCCAGGTGTACAATGTCCACACTGTGTGGCATTGTTTTCAGCCAAAGTTTCTTGGAGGACATGATATCCCGTCTTTCTATTTCCCAGACCTTCGATAGTTGTGATCTCCCAGTCTTGGCAAGATGTAACAGAGACAAGACACTGAAAAAGTTTATAATATTATTTTAAAATTATCCTAACTCCGTCCCCTTATTTAGTGTCGCAGATTCAAGCCAGAAAGGCTAAAATCAAAGATATAACGAAGAAAAGCAAAGATTCTTTATTGTTGACTTGAAATTGAATACTATTTGTGCATATAGAACAAAGTAACTTGGGCAGTCCAAGCAAAACCTTGACTATTGATATCCGTTATATTATCATTATACTATTTTATACATTGAATAGTGAAAGTGGAATGAGTGAAGCATGAGTTATAAGAAGGACATTTGTATCTTATGAGACCAAGGTACCGGGCTACTCGTTTTTTAAAATATTCCGTCCGAAGGCAAACGAGCTAACAGCCCATCTGATGGTAAGTGGTTACCGTCACCCATAGACGTTAGCAATGCCAGCGGCACTTCGTTTGTTAATAGACAGCTGAGGAAACACCAGAGGAAGTTAATTTCAGAGTGAACATACGTGTTTGTTTCCATTTACTTACAGAATTCACAGCTTGTCCAGGCTCGCCAGGGCCTTTCGATGCTGAGACAATACAAGCGCCGCAGCCCGCTTCACGGCACATGTACTTAGTACCAGACAGGTTCAAAGTTTTTCTAATGTAATCTATTAATTTTGTTTGCGAACTGATTTCACATCCCACTGCAGAAACATATTGTCAGATGAGGATAAATTATATTTTTTACAGCAGAAATGATAAATAGCTTTCAAAAATTAAACAAAGATATTATGTTAAACTTTTTTTTAAGACAAAGCTGTGTAAATACTGAATATGAAAAAAATATATTTGATTAAAAGTAAGTCTGACAAGAAATGGTCACCCTTCGCCAATCGACCCAAAATGCCGCCCTGTTTGCAATCTAATATATACAGACTGATCCCGGAACGCGAACCATGTGGGCCAAAAGAACGAGTTTTACACTTTGTGAACGGTGGCCATTATCTGAGCGGATAAAAATATCCTACCAACAGTGCTTTGTAATTCGAAATCCTGGATGCTCTTGTTACTATTTATAGGCTAAGGTTTAACATCAGGCGCTCGACGCGATAAAATAGAAATTGGAATAATTACCTTCGCATTCAATGCCGTTTACTTTGAACTTCACTGTATCTTTAGTAGTGGTCGTCATGTTCTTCTTGATTTGTAGTAAATTAAATTTGATATTTAAAAAATCTAGATGATAAAATCTTATAAATATATGAAACTTGTTCAATTTAAAAAGGAGACTTTTATTTTAATAATATATTACGCAGTTATTTTTTTATGTATGACATCATACATCTATCTCCCAACACGCAGTAATAACGACTGCAAAACTACCTTGCATATTAATTTATATACATAACGATATTTTTAACTTTACATGACAAAAGAGTCTGGAACTATCAAGATACCATCTGTACGTCTGTCTATTAAATACATTTAACACGTCTTTAAATTCGCTCAAATATATAACCTTAGTAGGAAGCGTGGGGTAACATCGAATCACAGGGAAATGCCGTTGTTTCACAGCCTGAAGTGCTATTTTTCATATTATTATCATTATCATCAGGCGCAGGATGTCCACTGCTTAACAAGGGGCCTCTCCCTAAGATTTCCATGTCGACCTATTGGAAGCGGCCTGCATCCAGCGACCTCTTAAGACTTTTTTTAGGTCATTGTTCCTCGTCGGACGTCAGTTCCACAAGCTCTGTGCCCTGCCCACTGCCACTTTAGCTTGCTAATTCAATGGCTGTGTCGGCAACTTACGTTATGTTACATTTTAATGCACCAAAATGTTTTGCTCCTGTAATACAGGTTTTTGTAAATTTTAATACAATTATTGAGCAATATAGAATATTATTAACCATCGCGCCATAAGGTACCACAGTTATACATAATATGTAAGGTCAAAACAATCAGCGATGAATATGAAAGTCTTTAATGCTCGCAACTCCGCACGTGTGATATAAATCGTTTTTGGGATCAACAATACACTAAAAATCTCGAGGGTAATTTAGCATATTATTTGTGAAAGAATTTAAACAGTATGTAAGGTTAGTCGAGGGGCCTATTTAAGGAGGGTATTCGATTTTGGTGTCAAATATGTATAAATATATGACCTTATATTTACGGTAATTTTAGTACCTTCTCATCCTAGGTATTTTTATTCCGAAGTTAGGTTTGAAGTATGGAATATAAACGGTTCATATTTAAAGGTCATATTCATACGTAATGATGTTTGATAAGATAGGTTCAACAAGTAGCCAAAGCCTAGCATACGCAGAAATTTGGAGCCTAGAAAGATGAAATAACAAAATAAAAGTATGTTGGTTGCGCACTTTGCTAGAAATGTATATATATTTATTTGGATTGCCCACAGTTGTAAATAACAAACAAATATAATATGATGAAATGAATAAAAGTCAAGCCAATAACGAGCCACGGCCAATAGAGAAAGAGAAAAATAGATGCTGCAGTGGAGACGGCGGTTTTTTTGTTTTTTTGAGTAACGGGCCCCGCAGTCAGCGCAGGGGGGAACCTTTATTTTTTTTTCTTTTTTTTTTTTTTTGGTTTCGCGGAGAATGTCCCTTATTACTACCGCCCAGCCTTCGTGCGGGGCGACTAAGCGGTTATGCTGGGGTAACGGCCCGGCGTTGAGCCGCCCGGATTTGATGACGACCTTCGGGCGATCGCCGGGCCGAGTCCCTAACCCGAGTACAACTAATCTGTGCACGGCCTACCAGCTAAAACTCCGCGGTGGCCCTCTTCGGCGCATTTGGGACGGCTGCAGGCTTCCTCTGACGGAAGTGTCTAAGTCTTCGTCCGCAGCCGCCCCTGCGCGGTGCCGCCTTGCGGCCCGTCTCCTGTTGGGGCTCAGAAGCCCCCACGCACTGAAAGACGCCCTCGGCGTCTACAGCAGCATGAGGCCAACTACACACTGCCGTCCATCCCGGGGTCAACCGAAAAATGTGCAAGGATGCACAAAAATGCACTAGGGCGGACAGCCCCCTACTGCCCGCCGACGACTCCCTTCGTGGCCCCTATTAGTCGCCT
>NC_051125.1:1147304-1165707 GCF_014839805.1 Manduca sexta
TGTAAACATTTAGTAAACGCATTTAAATAAAATTTTGAAAGCAGATAGACCAAGTTCTGGGTTTATTTTTACACCGAAAAAAGAACTTCACACGGAAGAAGCTAAGATGTAAATTTAGCAAGTTTATTCAATACCACAATCCACTGGTCGACAAATGCGGTGCGGTTTGGTCGATGTTGTTACCAGCATTCATGGCGCGTACCATCAAAGAAAGCAATGTATTCTTCTGACTTTATTATAAAAATTAAGAGCCGGGAACGGATCATAAAAATAAACTTTTGGTTAATTTTGCAAGTTGACAAAGGTTTCTTTGAACTATGAACGGGGTTTAATTAGACTTCCCAGTATCTTTGTTCATAAGCCAGGACACAAAGATTTTTAATGCTTTGAATGACGAGACGAGCTTGCCGTTCGCACGATGGTAAGCGATACGAACGCCTATAAACAGTAGAAACACCATCCAACACCTTCAATTACAAAGTATTGTTGGTATCTACTGCGCTCGCCATCCCGAGAAATGAGATGTTAAGTCTCCATGTCCAGTAGTTACACTGGCTACAATGTCCTCCAAACCTAAACTAGATTTCCCAGATATAAACCCGTATTATGACACATCTGATCTTAAAAATAAGCAGGATCGTGCAATGACCTCAATTAATTTCGGCTGAAGGCTGAACACTCGCGCGGGCCTAATCGCTTGGCCCATCAGGCTTAATGACGCTCTATATACTGAAATGTAAAAGTGGTATACGCTATGAGACTTATACGTATTAGGAATGAGGCAGTTTGGGTAGGTACCATATTGCATATCTACGGTACGGTGGGTTCAAATCTCTGGTCAGGCAAAGAGATATTTAGGTTTTTCTACTCATATCTGCCCGGAGTCTGGAATTTGTGCCTGATGTGGCGATAGGCTCGCCCTCTATCACATCATGGGACGGAACATACTTGACGAAAAGTAGGTGTCTTAGTTGCGTCTCTGCATACCTCTTCGGAGATAAATGCGTGATGTGTGTGTAAGTCTACCCTAATATGTGTATAAAGAACTTTTCCCGTCTAAAACACTTTAAACTTATTGAAGGTGCCAAGTAAGACTTAACACGAACTTCTTCACATTGTTTAGTTACATTTAACAGCTAATTAACCTATTAAAGGGCTAATGTAAAATGACACCAAAGTGTAAATTCTCTTGAATTGGGCTTCTAATAAACACAAAAACATCGAAAATACAATAATCTTAAACATTGACGTATATAATTGTATAGAACATTAGCAGAAAGAAAGATTAAATCTCATGATTATTGCAGTAAACATCGGCCTAAAGCGATAATTTAGTCATAACAGGAAACGACTCCTAAATGCAAAGTATAACAATTCCAGAAGATATATAAATCTCATCACCATAAAAGGTCCTATCAATTCGGAAAGGGTCGTGTTATTAAATGTATAGCATACGTCCCTGTCGGACCCTAAGACAAGGGACTTGGCCGATGGACCGTAAAGCTCGAACGTCAACGAAAACCATGCGATTTATCAAGCCATCAAGTTTGGGAGACGTTTTATTTGGTAATAGTAACCTGTCGTTGATTCTAGTCTAGTAATCTATTGGGAAATGTTAGCGTAGATTTCCAGATTCAGTAAGGGATTTATAACAGGATTTGCTCGCGATTAAATCGTGCAAAAGTTCGACACTGATCGAGACGTTTTACATGCTAAATAATAATGCTGAAGACTGCCTCGGTGGCATAGTCGTGTTGCGCGATACAATAACGCTCTGAGGTCCTGGGTTGAAATCCCGGGTCGGGAAAAGTGATATTGGGTTTTTCACTATCAAGCTGGAGTCTGGCATTTGTACTCGATATGGCGATAGGCTCTTTCCCTATCACATATGGTACGGAATACACTTGGCAAAAGTGGGTGCTTAGGTTGCACCTCTGCCTACCCCTTCTAGGATAAAGGCGTGATGTGTTGAAATAATAATAAAGATATTAGTATTATTATAGTAATCTTCTTATCCAATTCCGATTTGGCCTATTTTAAATCACCATCATCAGCCGCAGGATGTCTGAACAAGAACTGCTATTTTTAAATGTCGATTCCTAAACCAATACAACATATTAACTACACACGAATCAGATTACCATACACCATTCAAAAAGATAACAAGGATTTCGCAATAATTACAAAATCATTCACGGTTGACGTATCCATTAGCACTCTAATGCCGGGTGAACGAACTGGGGGGAATAAACAAGTCCCGTTTGAAAGGAGCCACTTACCGTCGGGATGGGACGTAGAATTGGAATATGGCATTCGGCCGATTGGGTGCCAAGTGCTTTCCGATGCCATCCTGTATTGAAAGGTGGTTTAAATAATTCTAGGTTTTAGGAATTCTTAAACTGAAATGTTAAAAGTATAAGAAATATCTAAGAGCCTATGCACGTAACGTTCCTTTGAAGTGCCAAGGTACAATTTAAGTGCAACTGAACTAATAATAAACACTATGTAGTCGAAAATTGGACTTTTAGGCGTTCAAATACATATTAAAACGCGCAGACAACACGAATCAAGAAGCCATTTGTCTATATTAAAATGTGAAGAAAAAACTTTATACCTCTTTTTAAGCATGTTGCGCGTATGGAGAAGTGTGAGATTTAATGACTATAGTCCCTTTTTTGAATAAGGTCACGACAAAGTGACCGCTCTGCACCTGACGGTAAGTGGAGTAGGGTCCAATAGAGTATCGACTGGCAAGACATGATTACCCCTTAGCAGTCGACACAATTATGCAGGCCTGTTGGCACCGAATATACACAGACTGATATCTTTTTATACGGTGGTGGCTATCCCTTCTTCTTCTTCTTCAGCCTTCATCTACCCAATGCTGAGTAAAGGCCTCTTCCATATTTCGCCAACTAGCGCGGTCTTAGGTCTTCTTGGCGCTATCCCAGCGGATATTAAATATATCCTACCACCACCAAAAAAGTTCATATAGTGAAAAACAGAAAAATAAAATTAAGATAATATATGTTACAAATATATTATTTCGACGGTTGGCTATTGGACAACCACTGATATGGAATTCGCTATCTGAATAACTCCTATATCGCTGTCAAGTTGTAATATAAAAAATGGTACAAAATGTCTCGAACGAGCTGTCACTTTTCGGCTCTATACAAATACTAAAAAGGTACAGTTTTCAGAAAATCTTAATCTAAATAATTGCTGATCAACTATCATAAAAAATCATATAAAGTTATTGTTCGTGGCTAGGTAAATCTGGCTTCATAGTTTGAATTACCGCGACCAGTTAGCCGTCATAATCCTTAATTACCGAACGATTGCAGGAATGGACCAATTACAAAAAGTTTGGTCGTTACGTTCACATATGACTTATTTTGATTGGTTTAATTTCATGGTGTGCCTATTGCTATGAAAATAGTTTAATAATAGATCCCCTATTAACGCTCGGAGAAATCGTATTCCGTAAAAGAAAAATTTGGGAACTATGAAACAAACGAACTCCAGCCATACAAACTCTAACCATAGAAAAGAAAAGTGTACGTTTTAAACAAAATAAATTCCAATAAATATTCATATTAATTTATCACGCCTTAATGCCACCTACTACTATAAGAGAATAGTTACCTTGGCAACATCACTTTTTCAGTCAAATATACACTCACGCTACATGCGCCCTAAACTACAATGTTAAAAAAATTTGAAGTAAAACCGAGATTTCTGTTGAAAATAATCGTTTTGCATAGAAGATATTTAGCATAATGTTAATAGAAATAAAGACGAATACGTGGTTTTATTGACCCTGTATTTATATACCTCTACAGTCCACACCAGCAATGCTTAGTCACCAGCGTTGTGGGTGTTGAGAAAAATTATCTGATTATGCAGAAGAGCAGTTCTAAAATCAGTCGCAAATTCTGTAATCAACCCGACCCACGCGCGGCACAATGCGCCCAGCGCTCGCATTAACCCGACACCTTGCACGATTGGATGCAAAGTGTTTTCCAATAGCCGCCACGTGACAACTCGTTTTGATCTCTATCTGGTAGGGTTAAGGCGTTAATTGAAAATTTTGTTGAACACTTTTGACTTCAATTTAACTTTAATAGATTTTAATGAATGTGTGCAAAATTTATAAGGAGGTAAAATTTGTTTATAAGTAAACGGTAGACGACAGCCTAGTTGGGTGTGGAACGGACTGCCAAGACGAATGTCCGCAGGTTCAGATCCAAAGGGTACTCACCTCTGACTTTTTTAAAATCGTGTGTGCACTTTTTGTGAATTTATCGTTCGCTTTAACGGTGAAGGAAAACATCGTGAGGAAACCTGCACATCTGAGAAGTTCTCTATAGGAATTTCGAAGGTGTGTGAAGTCTACCAATCCGCACTAGGCCAGCGTGGTGGACTAAGGCCTAATCCCTCTCAGTAGTAGAGGAGGCCCATGCTCAGCAGTGAGCAAGTATATAATACAGGGCTGATATTATTAAACGGTAGGGAATGTGTGAAACTACTATCAAGATATTAATAATTCCTACATTATATATTTTTTTTTTATATGGACACGGTAAATTTGTCCCACTGCACCTGAGGGTCAGTGCAGAGGGATCCAGTAGAATGTCACAATATCATGACATAATTATCCCGGCCTGTTGGAACCGGATATACACAGGCTGATCCCGGAATGCGATAGACTTACGTGGGCCACTATAATAGGCTTCAACCTTCGTACTGAGAATTTTTAGGTTATAATTATTTCTTTACGACGCCAAAAAGTAATTTTATTAAAGTAACATAATACAAATAGAACGCGTTTCCAATCCTCCTTCCCTCCGTAAAAGCCGTTTCGTTTCGCAGGTGCCTCTATATTCGGACACGCTGACCTACTTCCCCAAATGATTATGAACTCTATCAACCTCGATTTACAGCTGTTGCTGATATTTTTGTTTTGATGCGAAAATGATCTTTTTACACCAAATGTGTTGTGTGCTGAAATGGGTTAATAAGTATTATTGTATTGAGGTAATATAAGTGCAAGGAACAAAGGAATACGTGTACTTTGGAATGAAATCCCTTCCCCTATGTTTCCTGGATTTATGACATATTTTACTTCAAACGGAGTTTAAAATAGTTTTTTAACGGTAGGCAGCGGCTTGGATGTATCCTTGGTATTGTCGGTGATGACTGCTTACTATCAGGTGAGCCTTTAAGCCATCTGTCTTCGAATAAACCGACTGCCTCGGTGGCGTAGTTGTACTGCATGCGCGGTACGGCAGCGCTCCGAGGTCCTGGGTTCGAATCCCGGGTCGGGCAAAGTGATATTTGGGTTTTTCTGCTCAATATTAGCCCGGAGTCTGGAATTTGTGCCCGATATGGCGATAGGCTCGCCCCCTATCACATCCTGGGACGGAACACACTTGGCGAAAAGTGGGTGCCTTGGTTGCACCTCTGCATACCCCTTCGGGGATAAATGCGTGATGATGTGAGTGTGTGTGTGTGTGTCTTCGAATAAAGTAAAAATAATAAGACTATCAGAACATTATGTAGGATATCCGATTCCAACAGGTCGGCATAATTGTGTCGACTGTCGAGGGGTAATCATCTCTCGTCAGTCGACATTCTATTGGACCCTCCTCCACTTACTATCACGAGCAGCGGGATCACTTTTCAGTGCACGTATAAAAAAAACACACACTGGCAATGTCTGTCAAGCTATCAGGAGCTCTATATTACCCATAAACCTACAGAGAGGATAACATCTTCACAATAACAAACAGTATTCATCACTATTCATGGTCTTGTAAATATCTGCAATATAAATAAAAAAAAATATGTAACGGTCCCAAATTAGAGTAGCATACAAACAGACGATGAAGACAATTCCTATACTTGTATAATTATCATATTAATTACCCAGTGTATTTGATGTTTGGTTCAGTAATTATCGATATAAATGCTCTGGTACATACAAAGGAATTCACAAAGCTGTCAGACATGTTACAAGCCTTTGTGTAGCCGAATTACAATATGCTCTAAATAATTGTCTCCATACAGCTAACTCACAGGACTGCGGTCAAAGTGAATAGTAACGCATGTTCACGTCTGTATTACTGATTGGGTAGACAGCATTTATGGTTCGGCGATCTCTTACATGTCAAAGTTTGGTAGTAAATTCAAGGATTAAATTGTCAAAGTTATCTTTTGTCTGTCACTAAGGTGAAGCTATGTACGTTACATCTGATTGTCTTTTAAAGGGTAGGTACTTTACATCCCGGGAACAAGCTGTCACGCAAGCAAAGGCATAAGCAAAATACTTTTTTGTGAGACGTCAATTTGACAGGTAGGGTTCAAGGTGTTGCTAGAGTTAACTAGCCATTGTTATATAACAAAAGAAATTGGAAATATTTACGCGCGGTTTTATTTATTTATATGTCCTTTTTTTAAATGAATAAAATATTTTTCTAAATTCTTTGCTAAGATTTTTTTTATCCTTCATTACAACAAACAAACGGCCTAACGGAAGATCAGCGCTGGATTCAATGTCAGCATATTGCTGAATTGGAGCCTTTTTTGTAACAAACATAATTTTAAGTGCTTTTTGTCTGCATTATTTGTTTATAATATGTATGTATAACTTGTATTTGTTGCAAAATTAATAACTTTCTCCTTTCAAAACCTTTTATAAAAAAGAACAGTAAAACGAATCTTCAAAAATTATAGTAAACTTCAAAAGCAGTTCGTCTATTTTGTTAACGCGCAATTTGTCAGTAGCAACAAAGTCGTAGATTCGTCATTTTGAAACACAAACACTTTGTGTTTACATTTTCTACATTAGCATATCAAAGGTGTTCATTTACATAAAATAATTACTGTAACAGTTTGGCTGATCATAACATTTCCTTTGCCTTTATTGCGGAAATATTAGATTTTATGGTTATGTTCTACATTGTGCTATTTGTCTGAAGTATGAATTAGGTTTGAATTATTGTATTTTTGGCGGTAGATGTTTTATACTCTGCTTTGTTTGCAGTATAATTTGAGCCACTCGACTGCACTGGTACAAATGTCTTACAAAAACTGTAGTTGATAGGGTTTGTTACATTTCGACTTTCTAGCCGTTGACATTTTCGGAGGCTCAACAATTAACCGTATTTTTTTTTATATAGATGACAACGCAATTATAGTCTTGCAATTATTTTATAGGTCTCTGGTATTTTAGGCAGTTTTGAGTTGTGGCGAATATCATCAACTCATCCACTAACAAGACTAATTATGCTTAAAAAAATACGATATTGATAAATGTAACCTTGTTTATATTTTTTTTTTACTAAACTGATTAAGACATCCACTGATGAGATGAGAGAAGAAAAGTGAGAGAGAACACAATACTGGTTTTATTTCTACTTAACCTTATCTCTTTTCTAAATGGGATGGATACAAGATTTTTAACCATGTTTCACAAAGGGGTGAGCTTAGTTTTTTTTAATAACCGGTCATCTGATCTTAATTCACTTTCAGGCATTCATCCCCGAATCGTGTTAGAAGAATCAAAACTTAACTGACTTGAGAATCAAACGCAAGACTTAGCGCTCCGCATATTTATTTCTTGACCAAGTTGACGAAACAATAATCCAAAACTAATTACTAATAATGACCGTTCCTTTACTACTCCTTTAATTAGCGTTAAACAATCAAAGAATAAATAGAGGTAGATGCTTTACATAACCAACCTTCTAGAATCAAATCATTATAGACTATTCTAGAATAAACATCGCGAAATTATTTCCTTCATTTGTGCCAGCCTTCAATAAAGTAAATGAGTTCAAACAGTTCAATTTTCTAAAATAATATGCTACTATTTGTAGGTACTTAACCCAAATAACTATTTATATTTTGCAACAAATGGGCAGAGTTTGGTAGGATTTTTAGTAACAGATAATATAATTTGATTTCGAATTACTTTAAAAAAATATGATGGCAGAATAAAATATAAGAAAAGTCTGACTTTAAAAACGTGCACTAACAAATAAGATCAATAATATCCACAGAATAAAAATAACGAGGAAATTAAGCAATTATTATTTATCATATTTAATTTTATCATAATTAATCATTAAGCAATTATATATTATCTTCGATGCGTCAATACACAAGCCGTGTTAATTTTCCGTCATGTACATTCTAGAACATCAGTATCTTAATGTTACTCTATGGCAGCAGTAGATAGGCTGCAACCCTTGGGGATAATTGTTCGGAAGGGCAGGGGAAATTGTAGCTTTTGTTTTGGCAAAAATACGGAAGAGCGGGCCTCGTGGCAATTGGTGAGGTATTTTTGTACAACTAAACGAAGATGAAAAAGTTGCTTGCCTAAATAAGCGCTACATCTATAAAACACCCATTGGGAAACTAAATCTACACTAACATTATTAACTTGAAGTTTTTCTTTATTTTAACGCACAGGTTTCCTTTTACATACAAAAGAACGACAATCAGCGAAGCGACAGAAGCGAATGTTTTAAGAAATTGCTCCCTAAATATCATATAAAGGAGTTGCATTTCGACGCCAATAGCTTTATGTTCATAACTTTTTTTTAATTCTCTAAGACTGATGTTCTGACTTTTGACTAATTGTTTGTTGCAGTTCAATGGCGTATGGGGTCTGCCTGCGGTGGTGTGTGACTGCTACATCGCGATGGACGTCACCTGCTCCACTTCCAGCATATTCAACCTGGTCGCCATCTCTGTCGACAGGTTTGGGATTTGGGCTTTATTACATGGGTCGTGACTCCACTGCATCTGATGGTAATAAAAGTAGAGAGAATAATCGTGACCAAAGATGATCTCTCTGTGGTGGATACAACTGTGCCGACCTCTCAAATTTGGGTTGAGTCTGATGCAGTAAATTAGCTGCCTATAATGAAACTTTAAAACAGTAAAATTAATTAGATAGTAAGTAAAAGGCAGCTCTATAAAAAAAAAATCACATCGAATTGATAACCTCCTCCTTTTTTTGAAGTCGTTTAAAAAGTAGTTGAACTGCTTCGAGTCGTGGAAGCAGGATGGTTGTTGTGAGTTACAATAATTGAGGTACAAGCAATGAGAGACAGCAATGGCCATTAAAAATCCTGCTACAGCAAATTGCGTCTGATGGTATTTTATCATTATTGATGACCATAGAGAGACGCGGCATCCCTCACCGACCCATAAAATAATACCTTTCTTCTACAAGTACAATCAACTGACCGCGATAGATGTTTGTTGGAACCAGACATTATTATTATTCGACCGTATGTACGGTGGTCACGAATTCTTTCTAACATTTTCCATTCTCGAACAATACTACCAACATTTCACGTCCAATTCCTTCAAAGACCTTCGTTCGAAATTATCTGGAGTTATTGTCAGAACAGCGCTGGCGGACAGGTCACGTACTCGAGAATAAGCTACTACGATTTGTCTCGGCGAGTTTTAATATATCACTATTGGAATATAATAGAAGTCGGATGTTTTGACGAGGGTGTTTTATGGTAATTAAGTAAAATATATACTTTTTGATTGGGAAAACATAAAATAGGTCTTTATATGTTTGATACAAGATTTTTTTCATTGTATAGCGAGAGTTGATGTAATGATCGTGGATTGTTTAGCAATGCACTTGAATTAAAATCTGTAAGGTTCTTGGTTTTAATTTCAAATTTAATAACTATTACAGCTACTTATATATTTAACTCTTTTACTTAAAGAAGTTTATCGAACCATGAATCATTTGTGTCGTGTCCAACCCTCTCAGGGTTAAAGCTTCAACTTATACATGTTCTAATAAATATCCAACTAGGATGAGTTTCCCAGAAACTATCAACGAACTAATATCAAAACTAGAAATGGGTTCAACTAGTAACATATAAGTTGTCCAAGCAAGTTGTACAGTAAATACCAATACTAAATACGGGCTGATTGACCAAATACAAGCAAAAACTTTGTGGATATAGTAACAAACAGTAGGTAACTCGTACCGCTTGCTTTCTTTAGTAGAAGTAAAGGCTGTGAAGTGGGAGGTCTGTTATATTCCTAAGAAGATAAGACAATTGGCTCTGGTCTAGACCCTGCAGAGCTGATTGATGTTAGGGAAGTGGCTGGCCGTAAATCTAAGCGGAGTCAGTTGTAGTAGTATTTAAACAAATAGCTATGCTAATGTATATTTATACATCTCAGATATACTTGATGGCAACGCTTTGGCATAGCATCCTTAAGGTACGTTAACGTACAATCTCTATGGATTCACTTTCAAAAAATAACTCTAAGCGACTTCAATCCGAAACAAGCATTCCTTCCAAATATAAAGTAGTCCCAAACAATACAGCCCACGATAATGCTACGTCCCTTCCGTGGAGGGTTGCCACGTTTATCTCTATTACTTCAATCATCAATTAGCGTGACGCGTGTTGAGTTGAGAAACAATTTCGGTAATTTGAAACTATTTTGTTAATGAGTAATTTTTTTTCTGGCGATAGCCTTTTGTTTTGTCACGTCCATTATTAAAAATAATGTGGGTGATAAAGGTTAGTGGAGGACATTTCATGAGATAGTTTATATGCGCGTTGGTTTGCTTATGAAAATTATTTTGTTTCCAAAGTATCACTAAACGCCGACTAGAAGGCGGCCAAGAGAATTTACACGTTATCTAATAAAGATTTAGCTTCTTACCTTCAGTTTCTTATTAGTGATTCCTATCTATCATTACTTAAATTTTCTCTTATACCCATTCTCTCAAACTTGAACTTTATATACCGTGATATCCTTTGCTCGCAACTCTGCCTACATTAACGTCCATTTCTAGGATAAAATTAGCCTTCAGCTTTCAAAGGTAATTAAGCTTTCTATAAATAAAAGATATTTAAATATTGGTTAATTATTTTTCGAGTTTATCCATTACAAATAAACATTCAAAAAGCAAATCTTTTATCTTTATAATATTATTTTCGATTCGGACTAGTATACTTTACTTTCTTACAAGATTTATGAAAATAGAATTACTAGATGGGGAATTTACCTCCTTATTCCAAACCAATAACTACCTATTTGTTATATTAGATGTATTACATTTACTGCCCTTTTACTGCTGTGTGTAAGGTTTCATGTATGCGCGTTGCACAGCTGTAATTCAGTTAGAAACTACCGAAGCGATCAAGCCAAATATCTTAATCGCCTTACTATAGACTATACATACCGTGAAGTCACTGGGGATTATGGAAATGCTATAGATGGAGGGATGACAGTTCAGTTTAATCTGGTATTAATATTATTTTCCCAATAATTATATGCTGGAATCAAAGTATACCATGAAAACCGTGCAGTCTTACGAGTTCAATTAAATTAAGTAAATTCCAATAATCATAATTACTTAAAAGACGCAAATTGATGCAATTTTAAAATATTAAGATTAGGTTCAGTAAATTCCAATAATGAGATAATTGGTGCCTATTCGATACGTATGGGGTCTTTCATATTTCCTTATTTTTTCATTCAATTGTATTAAAAATAATAAATATATACCTACAAACGCTCTGTGAATCATAAACATTCTATAGGATACAGAACATTATGTGAATCTATTTCCTCATTACTACAAAGGACAAACTAACCAGAAATTGCATTAATAATTTTAATTATTGTTAGCAATTACACCAGGCATATGTGTATTTTAAAATAAAAACAACTGCGCGCCGTAAAAACTGATGCCTAATTATCATGTCTCAATGCACATCGTCGTACATAATATTTGCGTCAAATACAAGTTGAACTAAGCCACGTTTGTATTACATTTAACAGAATAACATGTCAAGATGAGCTCAAGCTTAACCTCGCCAGTCACGAATGATCTACGACTTACAAAGCCTTAACAAGCCGGAATCTGCAATCCGTCAGAGAGACATATATAATACACCAGCTGTAACTCCAACTATTGCCTTACCTCTTTCTCTTTTGCACTTTTCCCCTAAATCTAATAGTAATTTCATAAAAATCTATAAGGAAATCAGTTAAAGTATGATTCCTAACAGTAATAATCTTCCACAGGTATATAGCCGTAACTCAGCCAATCAAATACGCGAAGCACAAAAGCAATGCTCGTGTATGGACAATGATCGGTGTTGCCTGGCTGGTGTCTGGTGCTATTGGCTCTCCCATCGTGCTCGGGCTCAACAACACCCCAGATCGAAGCCCCAACCAGTGCCTCTTCAACAACACTGACTACGTCATCTATTCCTCGCTGGGATCTTTCTATATACCCTGCATCATTATGATGTTCCTGTATTATAATATATTTAAGGTACGTTCGTTTGAAACTGTCTTCCTCTCGGTATCATCATTCTACTACCAAAATTATTTGTTATTAAATCACGAGGAGAAAATAAAAAATATACTTAACTAGTTACCGATATCGAAAACTATTGGAGTTTTTTAAGTTATAAGACACGAAAGACCAAACATAATTGCTTCCGTTTTCTTGTAAATTTTTATAAAATTTGATTTAACAAATAGCATTTTTTTATCCTGGTAGCGTAATATTTGCGTACAGCTTCTGATGCCAAATACGTATTAATGCAGTCTGATTATGTTGAAAATCAAATATATATTTTGAAAGCCAGAATGATTTTAATCGGCCCTAGTTCCCTTGCAAAACTTATTCCTTAAAAAAATCTTTATCCACCACACAGGCGATACGTCAAAGAGCGAAAAAACAGCGGGTAGCGAAGAAAACTTCATCAGCATTAGGATCAGCAGTATCAAGCGGAGCTGCAGCGGTGGTGATAGAGAATATGGCTCAAACCCAGCGCCTCACAGAAGCACTGCAAGAAGACAAACCAACCAATACTGCTTCGGGCAGTAATGATGAAGTCGATGACGATGATGATAAGTATGTCTATTTATCCAAAACCAAACATTCATATGTGCCTACATCTGTTTTGAATTCCTATTCAGTAGAAGAACAAGGCTATTCTATTCTTTTGTAATTAAGGGTCAATTTTTCGGGACTCATTGTTACTTTTTTCCAGCTTCGGAAGGACAGAGATGGGAGCATATGCGGAAGAGCTGGCGAATACCAGATCAGCGCGGTTCATGCTGGCAGCGGTGGTAGAAGAGACTGGACTGTAAGTATTAAGTAATTTGCTGCTGCAACTATAAACACTAAATACACGAAATAAGAACCAACAAAATATGTTATCATTCCTAAACTAAACATTCTCAATAGTATATTAATATTCTGTCTAGACGTTCAGCTTAATACGTTATAATGCGATAATTAAGTTATCAAAACATACTGAAGTCAATTTAGTAGTCTAGGCACGTTAATCCCGTAACACAATTTCATACAAATCAAGCTCATTACGCAACCAGGTTGTGATCGCGGTACCTTGTGAATTCAAAATCTTCCCTGAAGTATGATTAGCTTATATTATTCATTGGAAAGTTTTCCAACCTGTCAATGAGAGTTCTATGAAAATTAGTTGAGAGGACGAAAATGACGCCGGATAAACAGAAGCAGAAAGATGGACAAAATTATAATTACTGATAAATCTGATTTATCTGATTCCTCAGTTCTTTGTGAAATTATTTTATAGACAACTTAATTCTTGATTCATTACTCATTAGTTTATTTTTTGATTTCAATCTAAAATTATGTAATTTAAGCAACAATGTAAAATATCTGAGATATCACATTAAATGGCGAATAATATCTGTTGGTAGGAAGCATTGTATCATATAAATTTGGTTTATTGTACGTTTTACCTAAATCGTGCCGATAAGAAAGGTTTCTGTCTTAGCATGTCGATTTAAAGATTTGCGACTTAACAACATTACGCGTGTAGCCCATAAAGGATATATATAAGGACAATACAATCATGTTTTGCTAGTGTTGATAAAGCGTGGAGAAATGTCGTTAAAAAATTAAATTATACCAATTTAGAATACAACGTCATTTTTATAATCTAAATATTTCTCCAGATATTTGTCTACAGCATAATTAAAATACTCGTCCAGAGTAGTCTTAGTAGTGCACAAAAAAACAAAAGTGAGATTTTTAGATGTGCAGTCAATACCTTTCCTTTGTAATCCTTTCTCAAGCCGATAATGTACCATGAGTCTTCTGATATAATGAGGATTTATAAATCGAGGTTATTAAGCATCAGGTGACATTTTACAATGCTAATAAATGATGCAATGACCAAACCGGTCTATTGATATACGCGATGGGACTGCACACTTATTCGTTACCCAGCCAATTCTACAAAAACACAAAACGCACCAGCTAAAATATTTTCCAGTAAAACAGGACTTATTTTTTGCTGATAAATCCAGTTAGAGCCCACACTTATTAGCTTACCGCAGCACATAACTTAGCTCAGCTGATAGCCTGGATTTAGAACAAATACGGTTCAATGGCAAGCGGTATTATTAATCTGACGGAACCACTCGTTAGTTGAGCAAACAGCCGAAACTAACGAGCGAATTGCTTCACGTGTACACCTGGTTACAGATTGTCTGAGTGAGCTGTTCATGGTGTACTAGAAATTTCAATATTTACCTACTAATCAGTTATTGATTAAAGTTAAGCCCTAAGATGCCTATATCTGGTTTGGTGTTAGTAAAATTATTAGTACCTCATTCTCGACTGCCTCCGTTGCGTATTAGTATTGGGCAGTACCGCTATGAGTGGTTGGATGCGAGTTCCGGTTCGGGCAGTTATATTAGGTTTTTCTGTTTATTATCAGCCCGAAGTCAAAAATTTTGTCCTCGATAATTCACATAATGAAATGGGGGCGTACTAGTTGCACCTCTATCTACCTCTTCAGGACTAAAAAGCGTGAATGTGTATGTATGGTTACCTCATCCTTCTATTAAGAACCATAGATTGGCCTGGATTGTCTAAATTCAAGGGGGCTTTTCTAAAACGATTAGCTCGGAATTGGTCCTCCTCAGGGAGTTCGTCATAGAAGAAGACGTGAAACTGAATTCTATAGCACGCATTGATAAGGTACACTGTCCTCTACATTAGTGTGATTAGAGCCGAATGACCATGATTTCGCATAAGTCTAAACATTTCCTCCTTCGATTCCATGGTTTAATTCCAGCAAACTTAACTGCGTATAATATGCCGTACATTGTAACACTTTCAAGTATTTAACAGGTCTTAAAGATAATCAAAATGTTGGCAGATATGTACAATGTTACATTTCTGGTTCAAGCTGATGATTAAAATTTACTTTCACGTTCCCAAAGTAATGACGCGACAATTTTAACAAATGCTGAAAACGTTTCTTGTATTTGATCCAAGTCCGTGTTAATTGTTGCTCCGTTTTACTTGAACATTGGGAAATTATGCTACAGATCGTCTTATTAATTCTGAGAAATGAGAACGTCTCTCGCATTCCAAGACTAGTATTTCTCGCTTCTCACTCGTATCAAAGGTGATTTCCAATATCAAATGTGTCGTACTTGGAGATAAACTCAAATGGTCAAGTATTTTCAGATTTAGAGCAGTAGCTTAAAGAAATTATTTTTAAGACTGGATGAACGCAATACCTGAACTCAATTTGAGAATAGTTTAGCATTAGGGCAGAGAGCTGCTCTTTCCTATTATGAATCCGCCTTTTTCGTGGCTATAAATTATAAAAACATGTGTAAACTTTGTTATAGCTTTTCATGTAGTAGTCTGTAAAATTGGGAGAAGCCTTCTTCCGCCTCAATGTGTTATAGGCTACTTGGTAATTTGCTTAAATATATAAAATAAGAACCTAATTTATCGAATTCCTAAAAACAAAACAATTATTTTTATGTTATATAATTATTGATATAGATTTTTCACTGTTCAATAGTTCTTAAAGAAATCAGACAAATTACCCGAACTTTGAACTCCCTAAACTTCTAAATATACCAAGAACAAATTCTATTAAATTCGACGCACATCAAAGGACTCTACCTGGCTACGGGATCGTTTAGGCGGCTCTATCAAACAGCAAATGTACCGTGAAAGGCATACAGGTTAGCGTTCATGTGGAAATAAGAAATAATGTTATGATTTTTTTTCATTGGATCGACTTAGATGTAGAATTGGACCTAACTGAGGATATTCCATTGAAATACAAGCAAACCGCTTATCTCATAGTAAATGATTATCTTCGCTTGAAAACAGAAAGAGATTGGTGCTTTACAGATCTTTTTTATCGCAAAATAATGGGTAGGAAAAGGATATTATCAGGACTTCGACAGTCATAAGAATGTTCGAAGAGCAAAAGCAAAAATATCGCACACCTCGGTTTTTTGTATCTACTGTAGGTACTCTTATATGTATGTTAACCGGTCGAATCATTTCTGCCATAGAAACTCTACTAAATATAACTATAGAACTAAACCTAGGCATACAAAATAAACGCTTTGTCTTCCAAAAATCACCTGAATATGGATCCAGAGCAATTTGTTCCCATTTCGCAGACAATTTTGGCTCATCCGTTATACCGATCCGCCCGCGGTAAATAACACTGGATGTGGGAATATTCGTAATACTGCCGACTCTTAGAGTGCTCAGTATAATCAGAATTGATGATCATTGATTCAGTTGGGATAACTGTAAGTGACAGTCACGAGTACTCTCGTAATGTCTATTTCAGATAGCAGTGTGGAAGAATTATTTTGAAATTTTGCTATGATCTTTGGAGTCGAGATTTTGTGTTCATATGACCTACTTTTTTTCTAAGCCGTGGCATTAAAATTCTGTCTAATATCTGAAAATACTTAACGGATACATATTTTTTTTAATTACATTGTCCTTGCGAATAATAAGCTATTTTATTATATTTTGATTATAATTTTTCACCTCAGTGGCTTGTATTGCGCAGTAGTATCGCTCTGAGATCCTGAATTCGAAACCCGGATCGGGCTATTTGGATTTTCTTGCTCACTATCAGCCTGGAGTCTGCATTTGGCGCACAGTATCATCCCATCATGGAACGGAACAAACTTGACAAAAAATTAGTACCCTGGTTGCACCTCTACCTAACCCTTTCGGGACAAAGGCGTGTTCTGTTCTGTTTTATATTTTTTAGAAATATTTGCAAGCTACGGGCAAATCCTGATATAAGTTTTTAACGGATCTTTTTATAATACAAACGTTACATTCGCAGGATCATGGCTAATTTAGCCTCACCCATACCCATGATGGACCCAAACACCAACAATGACTCTGGGTACGCGCCCTCCAACATTGACGGGGAGACTAAGGAACACACACCTCCAGCCTCGCCCACGCCGAAAGAAGAAAAGAAGAGCCAAGAAGAGAAGACTGAGCCGCCCAAGAAACCAGAACTGAAGTAGGATATTAATATCAATAATTTAAAGTATCTTGTATTTTAAGAGACTCTATTTGAAGTAGAAGAAAGAAATAGATCCGCAGTAGACAGTTTTGTCTTCATGAACTGCCGAAGTAGATTTGGTGCCGAAGATATAATAATATACTAGTAACACTTAAAAGTCCTGTGAAATATAGCTCTGGCTTTATAATTGAAAAACCATTTAATTAATTAGTATTAGAAACAAATCCAGAACATCAATCCACAAATTATTGTCACTAGACCAAAAATACAGTGTATTAATATCTTCGGATAAAGGTAATAAATTGTATTTGATTAATTTACCACGGGCTTAGGTGTTCGCCAAAATACAAATTCAGAAGCTCATTGTTATGCTAACGTCAATTTATATCAAATATAAATGCAAATAGAACCCTCGGAATTTAATTCGGCCCGAACAATGAATACACTCCACTAATTATTACACAATTTATGGACTGCTAGTATCTGTGAAATGGTTTTAACAAATTATGAGGCAATACATTTACAGTTGGGAACAAAACAATTATATTTTAAGCTGTTCGATAGCTGTCCTAAACATGACTAAATAGTCTGTAACACCCAGTAAGCCCTGCATAATTATGTCAAACATTACGCAACTTTACCCGATCGACATGATTATTTGTAATATTTATCCATCAACGCTAATGAAGACACTGCTGTTAAAAATATAATTAAAATGAACATGATCGTCTGCAGGAAGAAACTTAGCCGTCTGGGCAGCAGTTCAATAATCACCACGCCCAGGAGACGGTTTAGGGGAGTGTAGCGAGTCCGCTGCGAGGTTCACCATCTTCAGGGCCAACCGCGCAGGAAGCTCAGAGCCAAGTCCTTCGCCAAGAAAGAGAAGAAGGCCACTCAGACCCTCGCTATTGTATTAGGTAATGAATTTGAAGTCTACTTTCTATTAAATGATAAGAATAGCAAATATAATTAGGGAGTGTAAGATATATTTAATATACTGCTAAATACATGAT
>NC_051125.1:1466207-1577995 GCF_014839805.1 Manduca sexta
AACTATGATTTTTGTTTTGTCACGCTCATGTTACTTCTAAAGAATATTATGAGGTGATGTACACCCTTTAGTCTTAACATAACACTTGTCTATATGAGATGGTGTCTAGAATGCCTTTAAATTCACTAGAACTTGTAAACCTGGCTAACTAACCCAGTACTGTAAAAAAATACTTTTGACATCAACAATATGTTTCTTTAAAATGGTTTTTGAATTAAGATAAGGTTAATTGTGAAATTTAGGTTATAAGTAATTGCATTTGAGTGCAATTAATTTGATAATAAAACAAATTTTATGCAAACGAATTCTGATGTACGATATTTTTAAGGTAATCATTATTATATGTCACAAAATTACAAAATATTACGGCTTGTGAATTCGAGGCTTAATTCAAGCTGTAATAAGCACTGTGGCTATATAAATAAGGTTGCCTCTAATTATTAAATCCCGCTAGACATATACCAATTGTCGTCCGGTTTAAAGAACAATTTACTCCTTATAATTACTAGGTATTAAGGCAAGATGACGTTGCAATGCAATGTCATGATTCAGAATTATAAGTGATGTTTTTATTTTTACAGTGGTTCAGCATCTGTTAACCCTTTATCATTCTATTGCTTAAATGAAATATTATGAGCCAAGTTAATTGCATACTCGATCAGCAAACACCGAAATATGTTGTGCATTTTAACGATAAAGGTTAAACGTGTGTGCGCGTAGGTATTTTTTTATTACCACGCTGCATGGATAGTAATGAAGTTTTGGCCGAAATTGAGTTTCTCATTCGTAAAATATGTGTACATAGGGTCATGCTTGTACTGTGTGGGCTACGGCAGTGCTCTCAGGTCCTGGGTGGTTCGAATCCTGGGCCGGGTAAAGTGATATTTGGATTTTTCTGTTCAGTATCAACCCGGAGTCTGAAAATTGTGCCCTATATGGTGATAGGCTCGCTTCCTACCACGGCATGGGGCGAAACATGTTTGACGAAAAGTGGCTGTCCTGGTTGCGCCTCTACATACCTTTTCGGGGATAAATGAGTGATGTGTTTGTTTTGTTTGTTTTTTGAATCATGCTTTTTAGGGGTAAGCAGAGGTGCTAACCAATTTTTGCCGGTTATGTTTAATTCCATGTAATATTGGGTAAGGCTATTGCTACTTTCGCATGCCATTAGGGGCCTAGCTTTTGCTCGCGCCTTTTATTCATTTGCTAATTTATGAGGTTCACTATTAATCATATATTATAGATTAAAAAAAAATTAGAAAGTAATGAAAAAAAAACTGAGTAAGTACATGATCATCATTATCATCATCATCATCAGCTAATGTGTTTGTTCCCTGCTGGACATAGGTCTCCTCTAATATGCGCCACTTTACCGTTTCTTCGACCTGACGCATCGAGTTCTTGTCAGCGACTTTTCACAAATTATCACTCCGCCTAGCTGGTGGGCGTCCTATACTACGTTTGCCGATTCGTGGTCGTAGTCGTTTGGTGAGTCTAAGTACATATTATAATATACACACAGCATTCACTAATTGCACTCAGTATCAATCTAATTATATTCACTCGTAGGACCTCTTCGGTGCTCTAGTATGCTGTAATTAGACAAATCACGTAGTTTATTATGACTATAATTATCTATTTATAACAGATTTAGTTATATATTTTGCGTAGTGACGCTACACTGAATACTCGAACACTTTGGAATGAACTCCCTGCAACGGCGTTTCCCGAGCGCTATGACTTGTCCTACTTTAAAAGAGGTTTTAAAAGAGTGCTCATGTCCCGGTAGGCAATGGCTTGGATGTGCCTCTGGCATTGCTTCAGTCCGTGGGTGACGGATGCTGCTCAACATCAGACGGATCGCTCGCTCGTTTGCCTACTAATGCAATAAAAAGCAGAGCAAATCAGTGCGCATATCAAGCGAGCACTGTTTGTTTCATTTTTCAGTAATTAACACATATAAACAATAAATGAATGAACATAATACGTAAATAAACAGCAATTAAAAATTTATACTACCCAATATTAATTTACAATACAAAATGCGAACTTTAATTAAAATTTAAATTGAGTAATTAAAGCTTTCGATACCGTAATTACAACATGTGATTTGCTCCAGAAGATCAACAAACGATCAAATTATATAACCTTCTGCTGTATACCACAGTAAATGTGTTAGACCTTCATCATCAGCAGCTGCAGGATGTTTACTGCTGGACATGTTAGACCTTCAAGGACATAGTTTTCTTGATTCCAAGCCATTGCACGAAATTAACTTTTTTTTTCACAAAATTTTATAGCTTGTTTTCGCAATGGGGCATTTGGGAGGGGGGGGGGGGATTCGGCTATTTGATACATAAACCGCCCCTGAATGCCTTTGTTGGTAAAGGTCTTTCGCCAATATAATCCAATTAATATACTGTTAGTGTAAAAATATTCTCATCAGGGTATTTGTGACACCTTTTGTTATAAACACTGACCTCCTTATTCATAAACTTTATTTATCTAAAGACGGAGAATTGCTGTGATAACAAGTCTGTTTCTCAGTGCTGACGGCATGGCAGCCTTCGCTGTGCGTAGACATAGGGCCGTTGTGATTGGCTAATATTGAGATAAAATTTTAACCTAGTTGGCTGTCAGATGTATAAAGCTGAGTAACAGACTTGCTATCACAGCAATGCTCTGTCCTTAGATGAATAACTTTTATGAATAAGGGGGTAAGCGTTTAACAGACCGAAGTGGATAGTCATTGACAGTCGTATCGGTCGGTTTGGTGATGTAATATTTGGTAAAGTGTATCCGTAACTGATAAATCTTTTTATTCAAATCGTTTCACTTCCTAACAATACATACATTCATACAAACACCCCAAAAATATCTTTCTTCGTTGGGCGAAATTACACAAAAATAAAAAAGCATTAATCCACATGAAACCATAAACATAATTTATATGTCGCGAGGGTCACCGAGACCAACCCGCGTCGCTCGCGTGCGGAGAAGACCCGTAACAAATGAGGGTTTACTTAACGATGTAGGTTTGAGCTTCACGGCAACTGTTGCTGGCAATCCTAACAACATTGTCCAGCAATAATACTATTGTGTGATGATATACGACAGTGCTGAATGATTGCTTGTAATTATATTTTTTCTTGTTACTGTTAATTTACTGTTCACATACTAAGAGACATAATACATACATTTAATCCGCTGGCCTAGTGCGGATTGGCAGCCTTCATATACTTTCGATATTTTCACGTAAATTTGCAGGTTTCCTCACAATGTTTTCCTTCTCAATAAATGCGAGCAATAGTTAACAAATAAAACAAAAATATATCTTCAATAAGTGAAAACTGTGTTTAATTTGAACCTGTGAATCTTGATCTTGGCAGTCCCTTCCCAATATGTTATCACCACTTTCATATTATTCAACTAATATTCCAGGAATGGAGAAAAAAAAGATGATTTTTTTTAAAGATTGTTGCAGCAAGTTAGATTGATATTGTAACATTTATTGTGGACAACCTACAGCCGAGTCTGCCCCGACCATGAAGGCTGCAGTCTTCGAAACGTTGAGAAAGAAAATAAATCTACGATAAAAATCCTAAAACTTTATTTCGATGTCTAACATTCGCGGAAACATAATATTCCAGAATCCAGACAATCATTCAACTAGAAGAACAGGAGCCAGTTAGTATAAGAGGATTGTATGTCGGGACTTCAACTGAACTCGCTTACTGTAATACCCATTGTTGCTAGTTGTAATGCACGCCAGAATTGATCCCTGTAGTTCCTTCGGGGATAGTTGTGATTATTGTTGGGAGGGATTTAGTGTTATATTTACATGCATGAGTACTTTATTCTCAAAGGGGTAAGTAAAGGCACAACTAGTGCCGCCAAAATTTGAGCTTATATTGTATTTGAATAAATGAAGAAATTATCGCCACATCGGAGAAATATTTTGACGAGCTAAATACGCTTGTGAAGTCAGCTATGTTTTGATTCAAAAACTTACACAATATTTTATTGGTTGATTTAATAATCTAACTTTAATTCGGATGATCCACTCCACATCACATCCACACATAACTTCAGATAATTAAACCTTCAGTCCAAAAAACAGCTAAAAGACCGAAGATTGGCGGTGTAGTAATAATTCGTGAGTACGACAATGCTACAGCACTGTGGTCCGTAGTTCGAACCCCGGGTTGGGTCAAGTGATATTGAGTTTAAATTTAAGCCCGATATCGCGTTATGCTCGTCCCCTATCACATTATGGGACGGAACACACTTGACGAAAACTGAGTGCTCAAGGTGCATCATTGCCTACCCTTTCAGGGCGAAAGGCGTGAAGTCTGTCATGTTGTTTGTGTTAAAAGACCAAAGTTGTTCCAAGATAACACACTCACAGCCCGTACGTTTCAAAACACATGTCAGTCACTCCAAGTTTGACGGCTTAATGTCCCAAGAGTTCGCGTCTTGTAAAACGGCCGTCATTAGCTAGGCTGTGTTATGAAATTATTTGCGAATAGCTCTCCAGTAATGTACATAAGAAGTTACTTTAAGGCTTTTGAAAGAATAGTCTGTTTGATAACATGTAAACTATCGAACAGGGCTGCAAAATGCAAACAAAAAAAATAATTACATACGCAGCCAAGTGTGTTGCAGACTGCTTTGGTGGCGTTACAACTTCAGGGATAAAGGTGAGAAATTTGTGTATCTACAACAAACGTAAACGGTTTCAAACAGGCCAGCATAATTATGTCGACTGTCGAGGCATAATCATCTCTCGTCGACATTCTACCTGGTCCCCACTCCATTTATAATCAGGAGTAGTAGGGTTTCTTTGTCTTATACTTATAAAAATGCTGTTATTACTAGTTCCGAGAAAAAAATCCTTTATCAAGTACGTCCGATTTTATGCACTATTAAAATATTATAAAGACAGTTCCCGAAATGTGCTAAAACACGAAACGCGAGCACCGCCGCACCGGGTGCAGCCATAAAACTGGCTTTGATGTTGAAAATGAATGGTGCTACCACATACCACGAGCCCGGGACGTGCCAGGGCCGTGCTGGGCAAGGGAGATAGATTTTGCTGGTGGTAGGATATATTTTATATCCGCCCGGATAGCGATCACCATACACAAGGTGTTAAAACCCGCCATAGTGGCTTAGGTAAGTGTGTCGCGTTCCAAGATCAGCCTATATAGTTCCAACAGGCCGGCATAATTTTAAAATTGTGTCGACTGTCGAGGGGTAATCATCTGTTGTCGGTCGACATTCTATTGGACAATACTCCACTTACCATCAGGTGCAGTAGGGTGAATCGGGCTTGCACGTTTAAAAAATAAAATATACTTATATCCAACAATTTGTTATGAAAATAACTAACTTAGAATTAAAGGCTTACTGTGGACATTTCGGGATACCATGTGACCTATGAAGGATCATTTTTATATTGCGTTACTAAATGAAATCTGTTTAACGGTTACCGTATTTCTTTCTAATATATTAATTCATTATTCTAATATATTAATTCATTATTTATTTTTAATTCATTCACAAACTATCGCAATATATTATAAGTCAGATTAGCTTTTGTTCGCGAGTTCGCACGTGTTATAATTTTTTTCTGGATAAAGGTCTTCTAGGATATTTGAGGGAGGATCTATATTTTCTCGAGAGAATAACCCTAGTTTATGTCCTTACCAGTGTCTCAAACAATGTCTATACCAAAATTTCATCGCATTTGATAAAGTGTTCCAGCCGTGAAAGCGTACAAGATAGACAGACAGAGTTGCTTTTACATTTAGAAATATGAATAACAGTCTACAAAATCTGAACTATTACGACAATAAGGTTTTTTTTTTGCTTCGGTGATGATATTTTTTCCCCTGACGCGGCCCGGACACTACGGCGTTGTGTGCTCAGACCTCCAGCATTTTATGTTACTCTCGTATGCACAGCGTCACCCGATATTAAAAGTTTAATAACAAATATCCCGGTTTTGTTCGTCTCATCCACGAACATGATAATACAGTTTATGACTTCAAGCTTGTACTAGTTGTAGGCAGAGATGTATGTAGTGCATTAAATGACTTATTTTATCATGTGATAGGAAATCCTTATACGTACTAATAGATAATCATAAAGGTCATGCAATTGCTGCCGAAGTGTTAAGCAGGGAATTACCCCACGGATTATTTACCAAGGTATACCTAATTATGAAAAGTCAAGAGTCATCTCATAATGTTAGGCAGAGAATTAATCTTCGAAATATTTGCGGAGGCATACCTTATTTTAAAAAGTCATGAGTGATTTCCTAGGACCCTGGATTCTATCAGAGACCTTTGATGTTTTTATAAGGACGCGGCATTATTCCCACCTCACCTGATCGAGAGTGTCGACTGACCAAAGATGATTCCCCTCGTCAGTCAACACAATTATGCCGGCCTTTATAAAAAAATTAACCTTTGTTTAATGTTTGCATTTCAAAACATCAGGAAAAGCGCATCACACTGAGTTCGTCAACCCGTCACCGAATCAAATCAAATTAGGGTGAAGTCTGGCGACCCTTGTAAAGCTACACCGGGGCAAGTTTAATTTCTCGCGGGAATAGAATCCGGGACCGTGATGCGTCCTATATTTGTCATTCTGTTTGAGTTATGAATGTGATTTGGTGAGTGTATATTGCATTGAGCAAAATTGAACCCTATGTTAATTAAAATTATTGAGTTTTGATTTTTTTAGTATTATATCCGCCATTTTCAAAAACGACTGCAATCGTTTTTTTCGATTTATCTTAAAAATGAGCCTATCAGAACAAAGTCTTTTTGACATACAAATGAATTATTTTGATTGGTTCGTTCTCGGAATCGGATTGAAGATTGGCTTTGGGATCGTTCATTGAAAATGGCTGTATAATAAGGAATAATATTTAATACTAGCATTTGCTTATGGCGGCCACGTTAAAATGCTTTTCTGGGATAAAAGTCTGTTTCTGGTAGAAAAAGTAACCTATACTACTGTGAGATAATATATTTTTAGCAATTTTACAATTTTTAACTAAAAAAAATAACAATTACTCCACACTTATTAATTTCTATTTATTTATTTTATTTACGTATTTATTTATTTACTTATAAACATGCAATATCTTATGACACAACTGTTACGGACAACCGAACGCTTCGAGAGCTGATGGACAACTGACTGAGCGATTCGATGAGCAGTCCTTTTATAGCAAAAAGTTGATAATCTTATGGATACCCTCGTAACAAATATTTTTTATTGTAACAATATATTTTCCTTTCAAGTAAAATGTTGAGAACCAAACTGCTTTGGTGGTTGTAATTAATTGTACACGGTACGAGTACGACTACTGCGCTGAGGTTCTGGGTTCGAACCCGGGTCGCCCTTAATTATTGTGACTGGGTTTTTCCATCTTAAAATATTACTCATTCAGAGCTCGGAGTCGAGAAGTTGGCGGTGTGATACCCCCGTGACTCGGAAAGTTGGTAAAGCCGTTGGTCCAGCGCCTGTTCCCTCTCCGGTCATGTCGGATTGTCTTCTCACCGGACTATGAGAGTGAAGGAACAGAGAGTGCACCGGTGTATTGCCGATTTCCGTTGAAATTGGCGGCCGTGGCAGAAAATTCGGCTAAGAGGATTCATTTCATACTTATATTATATTTGCCCGGAGAGCGACCACCGCACACAGCGTGTTAAAACCCACCAAAGTAGCTAACTTGAGTGTAGGACTTTCCGGCATCAGCCTTTGTATATCCGGTTCTATCAGGCCGGCATAATTGTGTCGACTGTTAACTCATCTCTCGTCAGTCGACATTCTATTGGACCCCACTCCACTTACCATCAGGTGCAGTGAAGTCACTTTGCCATATAAATAAAAACGAAAATTATTCATAATTCCAGTGTATGCGTATAGTTTATTTGAAACAAGCATGTCCACACTCGATACGTCTTTGTTAGGCGCGGCGTAGACCGCAGTTAACTATTTAACTGCCACACGCGAAGGTTATCTTTATGTTAATTGCGTTATGTACGAGGTTATGATTGACGATTTGTTTAGATTACTTTCATGGTTTCATGTGGAAAATAAATAGGAATGTTGGGATTATTTGTATAGAAATGACGAGAGGAGAATTTGAATGAGACAAGGTATTAATCTAATCTATAGATATATTTATTGCTCTTTAAAAAATAAACATACTATAATTTATTTTTATAATTTTTATATTATAATCAAATCACTATACTACGATTATAATATATAAACCATGAATATATGAAGCAAAACTCGCATCAATGCAGACGCATTTTATACTCGTCAACTACGCGCATTATACGCGTGATCTCTACGCGTTTTCATCACATAGATTTTGTAAGTAAAACTAAACAATTACCAACGACATCGCCTTTGAATTCTTTTATAGAATACGCTGTCTACACAGGCCTTTAGTCATATTTAAAATTCAATCTAGACGTAATATAAAGATAGGCATGTCGTCAGTCTATACTGATCTAATCCCTACGTGGTCGGTGATTGCGGTCTCGCGTGCCTACAGATTAATCGCCATATTTGATTTTTGATAAAAATAATTGTTAGCTTTTGAGGTTTTAATTGGATAATATAGTTGCGGCATGATAGTCTAGTGACAACGTAAAATGTGGAATGGTCGGTTCAGAGTTTGATTTTTAACCTGGCATACGTTTGTTAGCCTGACAAGGGTCGGCTTGTATAAACACACCAGACTTTCGAGTGAGCGCTATAGGCACTCTCAACCCTTGAGAAAGACGTATACTTTTACACGATTGGCACGGAATTACCATATTATAATAGTCCGTTTTGTGAGCGATGGAACAAAAAGTTATCGAATGGAGAGTTCGTACCGTCAAGCGCAGCGTAAGACGTCTGCCGGCAAGGTGAAAGATGACTGGATAAAGGTCGCAGGAATGAGCTGGCCACGCATTCAACGCTTCTGTCGGTCCCCAAAAGGCAATTCTTGTGCGCTCGGTCTCCTCACCGAATGCTCGCACATGCACGAGGGAACATTTGGCGCGGCTCTCGGCACACAGTTCAGTGTACATCTTGGTTGTATTGACATCAACGGGTGTGTATTGACAAATTGAGGTTTATGAGGGTTCGTAAACATTTCCTGGCCTTAAAGGGTACATAGAAAGTACTTTTTCCTTCCCCCACATTTCTCTTCCCCAGATATCCCCTCCGAACTATTTTCCAGGCCCCTAAGCCGGGGGATTCCAGTATTCCATTCGCATATTTCTCCGGGTGTTGACTGCAGGGTCCGATACAAATGAAATACCAGTCGATTGATCAACAAGGGGACTTCCGCTCCTGCCCCTAATAATGGTGATGATGATGATGATAGGGCGTGACTCAGACGGATAAAAAAAATAATTGTTTCTGCAACATGCGTAGAACTTTATTGCACTAACCCCTATAAGAATGGAAAAAGACAATAAACAATCCACAAGCGCCTTTTTACTTATTTATTATTTCATAGCTTTGTTGTAAACCATATACAAAACACAGTTCTTAATATTAAATCAATTAAAAAGAAATTAAATAAAAAAATAAGGGACATCGAATCTTGATTGACAATTGTGTTCACAGATGACAGATGACTTAAATACATAAGTAGGCTAGTTATAATTTGTGTATAGGGTAGTTATAAGTCAATATTGGAATTTGTGCTTGATATGGCGATGTACCCCCTACCATATCGTGAGACGGAATACACATGGTGAAAATTGAGTATGCTACTTGCCCTTGTGCTTACCCTTTTTGGGATAAGAGGCGTGAATATGTTTTAAAATGTTATTTTATGGATGGATACTAACGACATCTCTTAATACAATGAAATATAAAATTGTATAGCATTATTGTTTAGTCTAATGAAGATAGAACACCATTTAGTTCTGCTATTCGACAATAGATGACGTGTGACAATATAAAGTAATTCATACCTATCCACTAGTCAACGTAATTTAGCTACTACCCGCTAGATGGCTCGAAACAATAAAAAATGTAGAACAAATAATGAAATATAATAACTTATAGATGCAAAACATAGAGACTTCCTGCAATAGTAAGATACTTGAGTAGTTCGTATACGAACGATCGATGGACAATTTAATACATTTGTAAATGCATAAGCTCACGCCTTTATATCTAAGGAATAGACAGAGTCCCATGATGTAATTCCTTAATATCTATGTGTACCTAATTGTTGTAAAGGTAGTAAGTAGTTCCCATTCTTTGTCAAACAAGATGTGTTTTATTGATTTGAAACCAATTTAATTTTAGTTGCCCGACCAGAAAATCAATTTTAAATCTTCACGGATCCCAGCCCAAGTACATTAAACTAATTGGAGATTTGTAAACGTTATTTGACTGTTACTAAATTCAATGTGCTCCGGGGTTTTACTTACATACGTATTAAGTACGTATTTATAAGGCTGATGGAAAAATCTTCGATTTTTTACTTCCGAATGAGGAGCGATAACAGTAATGCACTCATTATAATTAATTTTACGACGCCACTTTGTTTATTCGTGTCTCAGGCACACAATGCTGATTCTGTATCTCAAGGATCGCACCTTGAACCTGCACTGTTTACCTTATTTATAAAAGCTATTACCCTGGAGCTACAATACTGGTAACATTCGTTGTACTCTGCATATCTAAAATTCTATCTTATTATAAACTCTATATCTGACGTCGCCTCTTCACAAACTGACTTACATAGGACTAGTCCTATTTAATCCTAGATCTGGATGTTTTAAAAATACCATGGAAACTTGATAACGGGTCTTAATTTACGAGACAGTTTGTTTTGTTTTTTATTGCTTTAAATGACGAGACGAGCTTACCGTTCACCTGAAGATAAGCGATACGACAGCCCATAAACAGCAGAAACATCATTAAACAAAAAGAGATGCGCGGCCGCCGCAAGTCAGTCTTGCATACGACGCGATCGAGATCAATAAACAAACTACAAGATATAAGTTTATATAATCTATCCCCTTATTCATAAACGTTATGTATCTACGAACGGAGCATTGCTGTGATAACAAGTCTGTTTGAAATAATTCTACTTGGAGTTGTTTAATGAATAATACAACAGAAAAAACAACATCTCGCTACTATGGTTTATAAAATAAGGTTTTGATACAGGTTTTTTGAAAATACTACGAAGATAAAATTGTATTTTTCTACAAAATTATAGTTTTGCAAACCGAAATACAAATTAGATTTTCACACGTCCCAGTGAATTCTGTGGAATAATGTAATAAAATCTTGTACAGACTGTGTATTAGGACGTGACACAATTCCGTGATATAAAAATAAATTAAATAATGTCTGTCTGTGATTCAAAAAGGTACGCTCATACACGCGCGTTCCTAGACCTAAATAAGACTTACTTTTTTGTCAGTTTCAGTTCATATACGAAGCCGCTGAACTAAATTATATGATACTTATCTTAGGTATATTTAAGATTGAGAGATCTTTATTATGGAATTTTCAAGACTAATTTGTTTCTAAAAACTATTTTAAACTAACCTTATAAGACATAGGTATGATGTATCGCAATAGCCTAGTTGGGAACGGTTTGCCGAGACGAATGTTCGTAGGTTCAAAACCGAAGGCACACACCTGACTACTCGAATTTACTATTGATTATAAGTTATCATTCGCTGTAACAGTGAAGGAAAACATCGTGAGGAAATCTTCATACCTCACAACTCCTCAAACAACAAAAAAATACCTAAGCCCCCTCACAGTAGTACAAGAGGCCCATACCCAGAAGTGGGGAATATAAAATACAGGACTATTATTATTATAATTACTTATTTGGCAGGCATAGGTACTATAACATTATTATTTACGTGTTTGAATATGCCTAAGCCTAAATCGTATATTTCATCTCTATCAAACCCGAATTTGTTACAGGCTCCTCTTTTGCGAACTTTACTTAAATCTAATGATTTTTTCCTTAATCCCTGGAGATTCAAAGTCTCCCGAACGCCTCCAGGATTATCCCGGAACGGTTCTCATTTCTCTGAGTAGTACGAACGTCGGGGATGTTTGCAAAAACGAATATGAGATTTTTTATTTGTTTTTTGAATATCTTTGGTCTCACACCACCGTTCAGGGTCCGGCTAATGACAGTGGCGGACAATTTCTATTGAAATATTGACAATAAAAAATTTTTAGTCTAATATTTAGTGTATTGAAGCAACTTGGACTGCCTCAGTGGCGTAGTTATACTGCATGCGCGGTACGATAGCGCCCTGAGGTCCTGGGTTTGAATCCTGGGTCGGGCAAATTGATGTTTAGGTTTTTCTGCACAGTACCAGCCCGGAGTCTAGGATTTGTGCCCGATATGGCGATAGGCTCGCCCCCTATCACATCATGGGACGGAACATACTTGGCGAAAAGTGGGTGCCTTGGTTGCGTCTCTGCATACCCCTTCGGGGATAAATGCGTGATATTGTGTATTGAAGCAATAGATCGATATTGTACATAATACGAAAATGTTTATTTTCATCAATCAACATCATTGTACCAAAAAACTATACGCTCCTAATGTAACAGAATTGGGACTGGCTTCCAGGTTCATTTTATGGACGATTTTGTAAAATCCATTATGGCTAAACTGATATTTTTCCTGACAACGCACGTGCCACCATACGGACTCTGTACGCTGGTGTGGCAATAGCGTTGATACATTCGTTATGACATATATGTGAATTTACATCCTTAAGTTTGAATTTCACGGATGATGAATAAACCAGGTGCTTGGTCTGATTTTTGAAGGATATTGCGTATAAAATGTGAAAGCGTATAAAGTCTATATTGGTATTTCCTTTTTATGAAGTTGAAATATTACACTAGCTTTGATCGCGGCTTCGCCCGCGTGGAGTTTTTCTGGGATAAAAAGTATGACCTTATCAAGATCTTAAACAATCTGCATACCATATTTGATGGAATTTTGTTGAGTAGTTTTTGAGTTCATCACGTTCAGACAGGAAGACGTGGCAGGGAACTTTGTTTTGTAATATATAAGAATGTAAAAATATGGTGCCAAGAGTGCCTAGCTCATAAAGTTTTTTCGTTGAAAGTTATGTTCTAAATGGATCCACCCCTCAACACTGCTTATCTTTGAAGGTATGTCTACATACTCTGGAAAAAGAAAGAAGATACAAGTGGACAGTATCACAACAATACTAATCATTCACATAACCTTTAACGGAATAAAATTAATAACTGTAGTATAAATTAGGTAACTTTACTGTTGGTAGATCTCTCATGTGTGAGAAACCGCCTGGGTAGGTACCATCGCAATGTCTATTTCTGCCGCCAAGCGGCAGTGTTTAGTTACTGTTGTGTCCGGTTTGAAAGATATTGTAGCCAGTATAACTATTTGACATATTACTAAGACTTGACATCTCATATTTCAGGATGGCGAGCGCAGTGAAATTCCAAAAAAATACTTTGTAATTCAAGTTGTTAGATAGTGTTTCTACTGTTTATGGGCGGTCGTATCGCTTACCATCAGGCTAACAGCAAACTCACCTCATCATTCAAAGCAGTAAAAATATACACATATATTAAATATAAAGATAACATCATTAAACAATACCCGAACGAGATTAGGTAGAGCGCTAATCCCGTATGCGAAGTTGGGAGTAAAAGGTGATATTTTACGAAGTTAGGGGATTTAAGGAGGAAGGCCGGATTTCCATTCTTTCAATCTCCATCGTAATTAGCAAAGTTTTATTGTATGCTCACTTGAATTGGATTCCGCTTTGCGAGTTATTTTCGGTTCTTGTTTAATTTAAGGACTTGGGCCTAGTCGAGTTCTATGTATCCAATAGTTTGAATTTGTTTATTATATCACAAAATTTATGCAATGTTTATATGCGATTTGTAGTGTAAGATAAGCAACTAAAAATAATTCTCCGCTCAATTAATCGATACAGTTTTAACTCTATACAATAAGCAGTAAGGATAAATATAAAAAATAACAAGTTTTATTTAAAAATATTGAATAGACAGGCACGTTTATCACAGAATGTAGGTAGAGGTGCACCTAGTGCACATACTTTCCGCCGTGCATATTGATGTGACACAGGGCGAGCTATATTAGGCTTAAATTTCAGATTTTGGGCTGATACTGAGTAGAAAAACCCAATATGCTGCTCAACCTGGGGATGGAACTTGAGATCTCAGCACTGCAGTTATACCGTAACACAACTACGCTACCAAGGTAGTTAAATTCCTTAAATTTATATCAAAATTACTTCTATAAGGTTAGCGACACCAATAGTTGTTGAGACATTTAGGTGTTAAGATCAGGATATCGAAGTTAGAAGCTCACGTATTCCGCCTCGCCTGCCCAGGCAATTTAGGCCGCGATGATTTCTTATAGGCAACCTAGGCAGTCTAGGCCGCTCTGTTTTCCTAAAAAATAAATAGTGAAACGCTTTTAGAAACTACAAAAAAATCTTTACACAGGGTATTTTAACATAGCATAATAAATAAATGAAATATGTTATGTTAACTTGTGCTAATAATCACCCATGAATAACAAATATTTTTTAAAAGATTTTTTCTAATCTGTTAATAATTGATAGAGTTCTGATAAACATAAAAATGTATAATAAAATACAATTAGTTTGTTCGAGGCTATACTATCTCGTAATGACTTTATTTATTATTATTTTTTTATTAGTATCTACCTTTTTCTCTTTAGTCTTCAACTATGGTAAGTGCTATGATAGTCTTCTTACTATACCTACTTTTCCGTCATATCATACGTAATTTGTTGGTTCGGATGGCGCACATCAACTTTCTACTTTATTTTTTATATCAAAGAAGCGGATATTGACTGTATTAATTTCCGGTAAGGTATTTTTCATGAATCTTATGACATGTGAGGGGCTTATCAAAATATCGTGAAACAAAGAAATAACAGAAAAAAGTGTGTTTGCATGTTTAATAATTAAAATTACTTTTTAATAATATTTATTCTATTCGAAACTTACTCTTTTTTATCTTACATCTATAATTACAATAACTTATGATAAGTGATGATTTCCAGAAGATAAATAAGAATGATATTAAGTTTTTGCTCGCGGCTTCACCTTCATCATCACCTTCCCAGGCTCTCAAACTATCTCCCTACTAAATTTTGTGAAAATCCATTCAGTAGATTTTGAGAAAATCGAAAACATACAGACAGATAGATAAGGGGACTTTGTTTTATAATATGTATAGAATTATATACGCAATAACAAAATGACTGTGTATAAAACTGTAATGCGATTGAAATCAGACGTCATGCTTTCAATCCAACAGTTCACCGCAGTGAACCATGATTTCCGACAAGTATATAAAAACTGTGTGTCGGTATGAGCGACGAAGCAGCTGTCGCTGATTATAACGCTCGGTGCCCGCGATGGATGGGCTGACGTATCACAGATATAAGAATCAAATGCAAGTTAAAATTTGGAAAATAAATGTATTTTTGGGAATTTAAGGTACAATTTTGAGTACAAGTCACATTCTTGATTGTTATCACACTAGTAGAGCAGAATCAAAAATATCAACAAATTTAAAATGCTAAATAAATAATCATCTTGACCAGAATCAACACCATTAAGACAATTAGAATTATAAATGAATACTTATATGCCCTCGTTATCCTGATACTAGAAATATCAAGCATTGATAGTCACAATGCTCAATCTTACACTGGCTACCATGTTTATCAAATCATGGTAAATTTTTGCTTGCACATGCTACTAGATGACGGAAGTACACGAGTGATACTTACTCAAAGTGTTATATATACATATATGAGTTTTTCTTTTCCCCTGCAGTAAAAATCCATGTTATGGATGCCATTCTCGAACCTGGGCGAGAGGAAGAATGATTATGTCGTACTCATCGGCCTTCTCCAATTATACCATCATACCGACTAAAACCTGTGGTGGCCTACTTCTGCGCATATGAAGTTTTGCCAGGGGGTCGAGAGTGCTTCTGAATTCGTTGGAACGGTCTCAACACAACGCTACGCGGCTCATCTATTTGGGGGTCAGAGGTCCCTTTCTTTCGGCACCATTTGACGAAATAACGCCGCGTATTCCACGCTACGCGGCCGGTGGCCACGATTCCCGATAGCCCCCTTTTAGTCGCCTCTTACAACAGACAGGAGATATAGCGGGTTTTTTTAAGTACCCTCATACCACAGGGCCTATAAGAGACATACCACCGGTGATATCTAAACAGATGGACTATTATCGTGAAGGTTACAATTTAACTTACGATCCTCGTTATCACTATTATTGAATACCACATCAAATATTTTATAATTCTGTAATCGTCAGACTACGTTCGGACGAACGCCATCTTGCCGCTCCTCTGAAGCGAGGTTTATACGCTCTCGGACTCTTTGTCCTGCTGGCTGCACTCTGAAATGCGCACGAATTTCCACACTAAATCGATAGGTCTGCAAATGCTTTTGAAATTATCATTTGAATATTTTAAACCAGCTTCTGTTCGTAGCTTGACTAGCATAAGTCTTTTCTGGTTACTATTTATATAATATTTTCTGGATAAAAATTAGCATCGACTGCCTCAGTAGCGTGTATTGCGTGACTTCCTCTCTGAGGTCTCGGCTTGGAATCCCGGGTCATGTAAACTGATATTGGGTTCTTCTCAATATCAGCCCAGTTTCTGGAGTTTGTGTCCGATATGGAGATAGGTTCGTCTCCTAGCACGAAATGGGACGGAACACATTTGGTGAAAATAGGTGCCCTAGTTGCACCTCTGCTTACCCCTTCGGAGATAATAAACTTAATATATGTTTGTTTTGTTTATATTTAAAAGTAGAACAATAATCCAGACTGTCATTAATCTAGGAACTCTTTTCCCTATCGATTCCAATATTACTTTTTTAACTTTGCACTAGAGAAGGTGTAATATTTACTATCCATTTAAAAACTTATAGAGCTTTTTCATAAACAGAAACCTAGAAGGCAATTTACATCACTTACTTAACCATATCTACTTACAAAACTATTGCCGAAAACAATTTACGAAATCAAACGCGGAACTTTCGCAGTCCCCACGGTCCAATTGGAGCTTTCATCAACGGAAGTTAATTCGCCTCATGTTTCCATAAAGTCTTGCCAAGTGTTCCCTGGGGATAGCTAAAGTTGCCCGGACAGGGGCTGTCCCGGACCGAGCCCGCACGGACCCATTGCACGGGGCCCATGCAATTTGTATTCAATGGAACTTCGATTTATGTTTGGCTCTGATAAGTTATAGTTGTAAGTATGTAGTGTCGTTTCTATTTATTTTGGAAAGTATAAGGTTTAGATTTATACCATACCTGTACATTAATTATTTTAGGAAAAAACTTTGGGACGCGAGGAGTAGGTAATAAAATGCAATATTAATATTACATTATATCCTTAATGTTCCTCTTGCTGCCTCTTTTCTTTAAATACAAGTAATTAATTCAAAACAAATAACATCTTATGCCACGTTTTACTGGTGGTAGGTCTCTCATAGTGAGAGTCCGCCTGTGTAGGTACCACCGCAATGTCTATGTCTGCCGCCAAGCAGCCGTGTGTAGTCACTGTTGTGTTCCGGTTTGAAGGACATTATTGCCAGTATAACTACTGGACTGAATAAGACTTAACATATTCTCATGTCTCAGGATGCCGAACGCAGTTAAATATCCAACAATACTTAGTAATTCAAAGTGTTGGATAGTATTTCTACTCTTTATGGGCACTCATATCGCTTACCACCAGGCGAATGGCAAGCTCGTCTCGTCATTCAAAGCAATAAAGAAAAAACAAAAATGTTGAGTCGTTTTAACGTTCTGGTTTCTTTTGTTAAATAAAGTTTTAGAATCAATTATATAATAACACAACTTATTATATACAAACTCAAAAGGCTATTAATATTTATCTACTTATATTAAACAAGAGCAAATTATCTAAGAAAGTCTGGCTGAATACCTTTCATCTATTTCTGATGCCAAGCATCAGTATCGAAGCTCTGTTGCCCATTACATCCATTGCAATGATTGAAGATTAGGAGATTTCACATCTCATATATCAAGATAAGAACGACAGTGCACTTTGTATCAGAAAATTCAGTCTTACATTTGGACGTTTGGTAAACGACTTGCTCATCATGTTATTCATTTGAAAAAAGTCATTACTCCTATAATTCAATGTCGAAGTAAATCAGTAAACGTTAGATGAGATTAAACCTATATTTAAGTGCAAAAGTTTACTCGTTTAGAGTTGTTAAAAATAGTTCGCCGGGCCTTTGTAGCCGAGCTGTGCCTTGGAACGTGATTGAACTTTGGAGTTTTTGATGGATTTTCCAATACATTGGTTACGTATAAATTGGGGATTTATTCAGCTGTTTTGATGCTGAATGATATTTGCATGTTTGGTTTATATTGTGGAAAATTTGGTATACCGTTTGTGATGTAGTGCTATTTATCAAGGAGTGAATACCGCAAGGCTCGGTGGGGTTATTTCTCATATTTTATTAGATATTTGATTATACCTCAGATGATTTGGGTATTCTCAATTTCAAAGAAAGTGATTTACGAAATATAGATATCATATTCGATAACAAATCAATATCGAACATATTGGCAGGAAGCGGCGTCGATTCTGGAGGAATCTCGAACGACGGATATTTACTTGCTCATACAAATATAAATAAAGTGGGCAAAATATCGCGGTGAAATACTACTTCACTCAATATTGTGGATAAGATACGACTTTTGAAAGATTTTGGTAATAAATATAGGGTTTAATGGTAGTAATTTTTTATACGCTGAATATGACCATGGACCTGATAAGATTAATGTAGTCGTGTGGTTACAGCCTTTGAGAAATGTTACATCGCTCAATGATTTAAAGTATGTTAGGGTAAATCCAACTTTTTATATTCTAGCATGACAGTGTCTGCACTGCACCTGATGGTAAGCGTGATGCCGTTCATATAGAGTATCGAAGTTAGGGGCAAGATCGTTGATGCAAAATTACCGTTGCTGGAACCGTGGTACTATGAGACAGTATCTCCGATTACTATCAAAGAGCATGATTGTCATACAGCATAAATAAGGGAGGATTCATTTATGCCAAAACATAAAGGTACGCCCGACTCTCGTTATTCTGTCTACCTCTTCAGGATACAGGATTAAACGTTTAGCAGATCAAAATCTTGTATTATTTGGCCACAACAAACGCCTTACATATTTCGCATTATCTCCATAATGGCTCGGCCCGCAAAGGGTTCGGGGCTCGGGCGTACCTTCGCATCACACGAAATAATGCCTAACATATTCGCTTTGAGTACACACGTTCTTACCTTTATGCTATTCTTTACAAAGTGAATATAATTTCTTAGAATATTAGTTTAGGTTAGTAAAATATGTAGCTGATTTAGGAGATGTATTAATGTTGAGTTTATGTAACTAATCAAATTTGGGTGAGGTGTATCAACCTCTTTATATTATAAAGACTCCAATAAAGCTACTGTCTTTCCAAATTTATATTCCTTGGAGATACAAAATGCTCCGTTATAGAAAGCGGTCTAAAATGGAATTCTTATTAACGATCTACACGTTCCCATGCTTATAAGTATCCGTATAGTACTGTAAATAATCATGTACCATCAAACAAGTTTCTTAATCAAGTTATTATACATTTTTATAGAAAAGCATTTGTTGTGAGGTGTACTAGATCATTAAATACTGCGTAAACGCTGAAATACTCTACCGTCGGTTCTTTACCGTCTAAATCAAAGTACACGCCATAACTTCTTTACAACACTCTTGATTACTGTTTCAAACCATTAACCAAAAGTAATTGAACGAAAATGTATCAATCAATACCACTCGAATCAGTTCACAAACATTATTGACTTAAACAAGGTGTGCTATTTTGAATTCAATTGATTTTGCGAGCTTGAAGACAACGGCACATGGTGATAAAAACTTAAACTCTTTGGCAAAGTTAAGTTCTTTGAAGGGTCAGAGTTTATTTAGGATAGATAATCTTCCATCTGATCCTAATTTCTTCCATGGTGGTATCAGTAAAACACAATTAAACGTGGTGCAGTAATGTTTGGCTTATTTTTTACGAGTTGCGTGTTAAGATATTATAGATATAATTCTGACGACAGTTGATAATACAGGGTAGATCCTAATAGATAGAATATAATAATTTTGATCTATCTAATTTTTTATTTGTTCTACACTTTATGACAAGTTAGTTTTGCTGATACCTAAAATTGCCTCGTTTTTACATCAAATTGAGACTAATTTAAGGTCAAAGCCACTAAGAACTTTGGATTCGTTCTCTTCACTGAGCACTTCAAATAACATAGTTCTAATATCAAATATCCGAACTGCATGCCAGATAATTATGAATGCAGAACGGGCTGGGGTTATGTTAATAAGACAAGGCCGGTCGTGTCCACTGTTCGATGCCGTGACCGAGTACATAATGTACACGAGTTTGTTACAGCGCTCAGATGAATATTCAACTGGACCCCCGCTGAGGTCATCTAAATTATATGGATTTGGCGGCTTTTGGAAATTTGGAGTTTAATATCTAAGGCGGAAATGGATGAGGTATATTTTTTGTTACATTATTTATAAACATTGGTTCAGACCTGTTGCTGACGCCATTTTTGAAAGATCTAATGCAATTAAAGAGGTTGCATTGAATCAATCGAAATATGAATTAAATGTAAAAAAACACATTACATGAGGAGGGATGCAAAAGAAAAGTGCCTAACCAAGAAACCATCAGAGATTCCAATGGTGTCCATTTCTTTTTCAGCCGTGATTATCACCAAGTAATAAATTTTTTTCCGAATGCTCTCTTTAGTCAAACCACGTTCATAAAAAAGGCATGCGTTTCGTCTTATTATGTCACCGTCCTATCACGATATCCCATTCAAATCCCTGACAACTTACAATCAAGCTGTAATCCCCGAAGGCGTAAGCAGAGGTGTAACCCAGGCATTCACCTTACGCCATGTGTGCTCCGTCCCATGATGTGACAAGGACCAAGGCTATCACCATATTAGCCACAAATTCCAGATTTTGTCTGATACTGAGTAGAAAAAAAAATACAGCCATGTTATTAAGTTGAAAACCTCGACTTTTACAAATTGTCGATCGAACCTTGACCATCAAGAATTTTCCAGTTTTGTAAAGCAATAATAAATGTTCAATAAATCTCTTTTAATATCAATATACCCTAAAATGTATTCGTGTTTCACTATTCAAATTCATCAGCCGAGGTTCAAGGTATGCAAAGAGGGCACTCAGGCTGTTATGCGTTAACTTATACATCTGCAGGTAAAATGGTAAGCAAGGACTCAAGTTTGAAAGCCAGATAACATCTATAATCTAGGTATATCGTATACACGGCTTTTAGAGTTTAAATCCTCTGCTGTTTGAAACGAAATATTTAGAAGCAGATTTACTAAATGCATTTTTTTATTTATGTTTTGAGCATATTATAGAGGACACTGTAGCAATGTATTAGTCTTTATGAGATGCAACAGAAGTATAGTGAAGGGTTAGTTTTATGGAGTCCCTTGTTTAAGTCTTCGTGGTCTTTTTACTATTTATGACGTTTACCATCACGCAAGCAATTTATTCGTCTAATTCTTGAGTTATAATAGCGGTTAAGATTAATTAATTATCATTAACTCTTCTAAAATTTCATCAATTCTCTCCATCTAATATGGAATGATGTTATGCGTTTAATATACAGAATGGAATATCTCGAATATCTGACTCGGGCGTCTGTGACCGCAAACATTAAGGAATTCATGAGGTTAGGCTTTTAACTGTACCGTTAGAATATCCTACATGAAACTGACGCTACGTCCTTATTTATTTAACAATTAGGAATATATTATGTAGTTTCTTTTTCTTAAGAATAAAATACTTTATAATAATCAAAGAATAAGATAGCAGGTGCCCAATTTGATATTGGACTGTTTGTAAAAACTTTTTTGATCTTGTAAAAATGTATATTTTTTTTTTACAAAATACATATTTTCCCTGTTTGCCATCATAAATAGTTGAGTTTGGGCTATAGTCCACTTCCCCGGTAAAGTAAAGAACTAGAAACTATTACTCACTAGAATGCAGAAGCAGAAGTTAACTTGGATCTGGTTGGTTGACCTCCACATATCTCATGTAAGTGCTTCTCAAAATTTGCTTTATCAACCAAATATCACGTACTTTGGTTACGTGAAATTTAACGAGAAATTCTGTCATTGCTGAATTTGCGCTAAAGGTTATCTTATGCGCCTGTGGTTAGGATTCTTACGTTATTTTTATAGAGGAATGAAGTATACTGCCTGCCACTATATTTTGATGTTATGAAATTGTCTATTTATAACCGCGTCTCTTCACTGAAAATATAGCAATAAGACACACACACAGAAAGAGAGGGGGGAGGGGGGGGGGGGTTGATTTATAAAAAGCCACAACAAAGAACTTACATTAATTTTGTGTGAGACATTAGCCTTATCGAAAAGGTAATAAACCTTTCGCAGACAAATTAAATCATATTATTCTTAAACAATTTCTACCAATACATAGATTATTTACATATAAGAGAGGATTTCCAAGCATAATATTTGTAGCACTAAGCACTGTTCGTGGAATTGAATTGTACCATTCAAAAACGAATAGAGTCTGGCGTCTGAATTACTTTTTCAAATTATATTTACTTCCGTCTGCTTGAGTGATAATAAGAAACTAAAAAAGCAACGGCAACTAAAAACACTTTTAATTATGAAGCACTTCATATATTTTAGGAAGACTCAAAACAGAACTGCACTGCGCCGTGTAAAATGTAAGGCTTTAATGTAGAGAAAATATGAGCAAGTGTCTGAAATATTTTTTCAAAAAGTGCAGTGGTCTAAGGATTTTTTTGTTCTTTTTGAAGAACCTATGCCTAAGCATTAATGGTATTAAAATGGCTTTTTTGATGACCCTTGAAATGTATAATGTGCAAAATTCTAAAAGTGCTAAAATGAAAAAAGAAAAGAGAGATTGATGTAAAAATTACCACTTTAATATAATTATTTTTCAGTTGATCGTGGAAATAAATGACCTTACACGTGGTGAATAAAACCGCTATTTAGGTATCAGATCTATTCAGACGAATAGGTGTAATTGCTTTGTCTGTTTAGCCTGTAGATACTACTATGCTAGCACTAATGTGTTTCGGATTATAAGGAGTTGTAACTAGAATCGCAACTGCACATCAACAGATAACTTCTAGTACCTCAGAACGATGAGCGCGTTTGTTTCCTTTAAATATCATAGATCTCGAACAATCGGAACTGTTAGTACAGTAACTATATTATTAATACCAAATATTAAGTATCTGCATGTCTTGAATCTTTTTACTCACTACACCTAGCTCTTGCATAAATTAATTGTATTCCACAATTTACATATCCATTTATACTTGTAATAAAGTTTTAAAATAAAAATAAATAAATTATAATATTAATGTAGATCATGAAAGAAGCCAGTTGTACCGTTATGACACATGTAAGGCTGTGTTCACCAAGATACCAGTTTTATAGGACTATCAGAAAAAGAACGCAGTAAAGTTTTACGAGGTCTCGCGAGATGGCCCGATGGATTTATTTCGTATATCAACCACACACGGTAAGGTTAGAACGAATTTAAAGTTTCCACTATAAGTTTAACAAGATTCTGTAGTGTATGTTTGAACTGGTTAGAACTCGTTTGGGTTTTCCACCTTTGAGACGTGTATTTTTATTTGATTTTTACTACCTATGTGGGATAGAGTAGTAGGGGATACCTGTGTAGAGGGGTTACAGGCCGGATGGTAAACGTTATGGCAATGGAATATAGCAATAGATACTTTCGTACCTTCCCGTTTAAAATTTTCGTGAGACATAAAACTATTTTTCAGTATGAGATAGCGACTTTATTTAAGTAATAATTAAATAAGAGCAACTATTGTCGCCTACATGATAAATAAAGCATTTTATATATTTTATTTTATTTTAGCAATGCTACCGGCACAGTCAAGCCGTTGTCTAGGCTTTCTAGACGGTAAATATCTGCTTAGTAATGTACTTTCCAGAAAGTTAAGATACCAATGATGATGGCAGTGTTTCGCACCTCATCCTATGTTAAATTTTAGGTCCCATAATATTTACTAATTTCATTGACTTGCTTAATTAAAACCTGTATAGGTACGCTTTTTGTAGGGTATTCTAAAACTATTTGTCTTTGAGCGGAGTCCCCAGAGACTAACAAGATGAAATCTAACGTGCGAACGTCTTCGCCAAACTGATTAAATTAGGAGGAATGGTGACAGAAACGAATGTGTTGTAGCAACTATTTTGAGATAAACAAACACAAACGCACATTATGCCCATTTCCTTGAAGGAGTAGGCTGAAGTGCAACCCTGCAACACACTTTTTGCCTTTTCTGGTTTGTCCAATATGATAGAAAGCGAGCCTATCGCGATATCGGGCACAATTCAAGATTCCGCACTGATACTAAAAAAAAAAGTACAATAATACTGCCCAATCCAGGATTCGAGCCTGGGACCGCAGAGCGATGCCCGTGCCATGTATAATACAACTACGCCACCAAGGCAGTCGAGAGCAGATATAAAATATCATTTACTATAGAACTTCTCAACAATACTCTAAAATGATCATCGGATGATCCTCTACCAAACAATATGAACACAAAAGTACTGGACCGTTCGTATTAAACACACATGTGGAGTTTACAATACGTTGGGTGCGTAACGTCTTAATCTCAGATATGGACATAGTTTGGATGTCTGTTTGTAATGCTAGGAATGGTTATGTATACTATTGGTCGCCTAGTAGTTGAAATTTGACCATGAACCATTTTTTTAAGTTATAATATTACTGAAGTTATAATAATAGTTCTAATAGGATTGCGCAAGCTCTGCGGTCAGACGGTCGCGTGGGTTTTTTTAATGGCATGTGAACATGCCTGTATGAAATTGTTGGAATTATAAGTGATATTGATTGCTTCTGTTTTAAAATTCTATTGGTGTAAACAGTTGGCTAATAATTCATAACAATTGATTTGTCTCTAACTATATGTTTGTGCGATTGCAATACGCTTTGATGGTTTTAAATGTTTTTTTTTTTTTTTTTATTTTAATAATATAATAATAATATCAACCCATATTCTCTGTTAATTTGTCGTTCGCTTTAACGGTGAAGGAAAACATCGTGAGGAAACCTGCGCATCTGAGAAGTTCTCTATAGGAATTTCGAAGGTGTGTGAAGTCTACCAATCCGCACTAGGCCAGCGTGGTGGACTAAGGCCTAATCCCTCTCAGTAGTAGAGGAGGCCCGTGCTCAGCAGTGGGCAAGTATATAATACAGGGCTGATATTATTATTATTATTATTTACTATCAGCCCTGTATACTGTCTCACTGCTGGGCACGGGCTTTTTCCACTACTAAGAGTGTTCAGGCTTCAGTCAATCACTAGGTTAGTGCGAGTTGACACACTACACATACCTTCGAATGAATTTATGAATAAATAAGAATACATTATTGTATATACCACATACAGAAAAATAAATAAAATTATTATATAATAAAAATGTGCACCAATATGCGGTGTTATCGCTAGAAAGCAATGTCTACTAGTCAACCTAATATATATAGAGACTTATATGTAAAACAAGTTGAAGAAGGTATATACCAATTCAGCATGGGGAAAAAATCTTTTTTTTTATGGAGAATTTCACAGGTATGCACCTTTCCTCACGATTTTTTCCTTCACCTTTAAAGCAAGCGATAATTTACAAAGAATGCACACAATTAAGAATTAATGCTAGATGAAAATTAACGTAGGACCTTGTAATAGTGAGCCAGCGATACTACCTGAGCACGGCAGTAACTCTACTCCACCCGGTGGAGAGTGCAGTGGCCTCAACCCAAAGTATCGCATGAGGAAAACACCAATTGTCCATCGATAACCAAATATTGTTAAAGGATTCTGGCGTACAGCATGCCTTCCATCAAATATACCTATAATACTATACCACTCTAAGGATTCAGGAGTACAATATACCTACCATCAAATATATAAATATATACTATACTACGCTACAATGACTAACTGATGTACCTACCATTTAATACATCATTATTGATTTTTGAACAACAATTTCATTTGTATAAAAAATTAAATAGAATTTGACGTTGCGTTACTAAATGAAACCACATAATTGTAATTTTTCATACAAAATAAATGTAATAATTTAATTTCACACCCAAATACTCCAAGAGAAAACGTAGGAGCGGCAACATCATACTTTCATTTCAGTCAGAAAATACATTGTGCACATATCCTATGCATTAAACTACAAAATTGACTTAAAATCAGAAAACTTATCGGGATTTTTGGCGAAAATATTCATTGTTCATGGATATTAGCAAAGAACATGTACTATCTTTTAGTTACCCAATGTAAATATGAGCTAGTATAATGTTCTATGATTGTAATGCTCTGTAAATATTTCCTGTTATAATACGGTTGATCGAAGCACAGTTACAATGATCAACTCCCAAAAATTTAGGTATTCGTAACACTCGATCTTCACATAAGAGTTAAATGTAGATGGATACAAAATATTACATCGGGCTCGCTTAATATTGTCACGAACCTCGACATTATGTATTCGAACTGTAACCAAACGATAGCGCGATCTACTTTGCAACTAGCGCCACCTAGCGCCGCTAGAGAAATCCCTGTTTCAAAAATGGAACTGTGGCAAAATGGAACTTTTAGCATAAAAACTTTATTTATTTGGAAAAACTTCATAAGATTTTAATTTTATTGTTGTTTTCTTGATATGTTAGCATACTACCAGCTGCGTGTAATGTAATGGGATTCTACTACTGAATAGATAAGTCCGAGGGCTTAGTGAAGAGGTTTTATGACAATTTAAATTTGCTAATTGAATTAAGTGTATTTTCAATTAAAAACTCTACTATATACAGGGTCATTTTGACATTGCGTTATTAAATGAAACTTTATATTCGTCTTCACTTTTGCTGACATTGTGCTAAAAATTATCCATTAATAACGAATGTTTTCACCAAAAATATCGGTTTTACTTTCTAATTTTTTTAATATTTGGTAGTTTAGTACAAATACGGCGTGAGCGTAAGTGTATTTCAGACTAAAAGTGTGACTTTGCCACTGCGACAAAATTTCTTCTAGAGTTGTAGTAGCAGCATTAGGATGCGTAAAATTAAAATTAATTTTGATTGATACTTATTTTGTTCGAAATTTATACTCCTTTATTTTACACTAGCTTCCGCTCGCAGCTTCGCCCGCGTGGATTTCGGACTTCAAAAATGGAGCCGGTCGCGAACGTTCGAGAATGTTCGTTTTACGAAAATACTCGCTAGGTGATTCGCTAACCTCTAGGTGCCAAGCAAGCCGCCTGCCTGTGCGTTCGCGACCTTATATATATACAAAAATAATCCTTATAGCATGATTCAGTATTCTCGCATGATGGCTTATTATTAGCGTATTTCATGGATAACTTTGGTGTTTCTATACCGATTTCTATGATTCTTTTTTATGGAATATTTAATAATGTTAACTTTTTTAATTAGGGATGACTGAGAGTGTTATAAACGTAAGAGTAGACAAATATAATGAGAAAGCTTCGAACTGCTAAGCTATCGGGAGTTACACGTGTTATTGTGAGTCAACCATAAAAGATAGACATATGCTGTCGTGGGATATTTTTTACATAATTTTAAGGAGAACATTTCCGTCATACATGATTTCTGTGTAGCTTTAACCATTAAGGTTGCACACGCGACGGAAGCTTAAAAATGGAGTAACTTCTCCCGTTTTCCCAACATTTCCCTTCACTGCTCTGCTCCTTTTAATTGTAGCGTGATGAAAAGTATACTATAACCAGCACAGGAGTATGAAAAATAATTGTACCAAGTTTCGTTAAAATCCGTCGAGTAGTTTTTGTTTCTATAACGGTTATACAGACAGTCAGACAGACAGACAGACAGACAAAAATTTTACTAATTGCATTTTTGGCATCAGTATCTATCCCTAATCACCCCCTGATAGTTATTTTGGAAATATATTTCATGTACAGAATTGACCTCTCTACAGATTTATTATAAGTATAGATATAGATATCCGGTTCGAGTAACTAAATGTAAAATGTTATTTTTAAGACGATGAATATGTGGTTTTATTTAGTAACGCAATGTCAAAATAAGTATGGGAAATTACAAATTACTAGTTGACCCGACAGACGTTGTTCCGTCTTAACTATGAATTTGCAGCGCGCATTATGTCAATCGCTGATAGTTATTTCAAACAATTGACAGTTATAAAAAAAATAATATTTTCGTTAAGTTTTCTTAAATGTTCTAATTTCCGCGCAATTTTTAGATTTTCTTCTTTCATAAGAACCTTGTCCTGATAATAACCAACACAACAAAAAAAATGTGAAATCGGTCCAGCCGTTCACGCGTCATGGCGTGATCAAAGGAAATAGGGATTCATTTTTATATATATAGATATAATTTCCAAAATAATATATATTTATACTTATATTTAATCACGTTCGATAGATAAACGAAGTCGCGAGAAACAAACAGTTCAATGTAATTTGATTCAGTGAATTCTGCTCTAAGAACAATTTCGGTCTGAACAGTTCTAATAGGATTTCGCAAGCTTCAGCTCCTCGCACAGACGGTCGCTTCGGTTTTTTATATTAATAATTCATAACAATTGCATTGTCTCTATATGTTTGTGCGATTTCAAAACGCTTTGATGGTTTTACATGGATTTTATTGAATACTTTTTTCAACAACATCAAACAATTTTTAAGCGGCTTTCATATTGATTACTTTAAGTTTTTTTCACGTAGTCTTTCTTTTTGGCATATACCATGCATTTGGTAGTATTTAACCTGGGGTAGGGTTCAAATAAGCTGCGAAATAGAGGTGGGTTGCTAACATTTAACTTATCAGGTGCAGCTGGATCACCATATCGTATCTGTATAACAAAAACAAAATTTCACAGTACGCTGCCACTAAAAGCAGTTTTAATTTCATACAACCAGTATTCTGTTTATTCTGGAAACATTCTAGTTTCATAACAAAAATATATTTTTGTCATATAATTAGTGCTGCATGGTCGAGTGGACTTGAAACTAACATAACGAGCATTAAAGTGGCTCTTTAACCCTCGGAGTTGTGAGACGGATTCAGAGCCGTGATAGTGGGGTTGTACCACGGGTAAAACGCTTTCTGCTATACGACCAGTTTTTTTTTCAGAGTTTTTTACGACGTGTATAATTTATCCTTCCTGCCATACGACCAATTTTTAAATGAGTTAATTATGCCTAAATTCTGATGTTTGTGTTATAACTTATGGCATTTAGTTTAGTGACGTTTGTGTTATGCCAAATATTAAGGTTTTTACTTTAGCTGTAACTTGTAAGTATTCACATGAAGAAATTGGCTGTTCCTCTAAGTTTACACTATCAAGTTTTTGCAGCAATATATTGCGCAAAATCTTCCAGATGCGATTACACAAGCGGTAATATTTCAATAATTTTACACACATGTAACTCGTTGCAAGTCCTTCATTCTTTAGAATTTGCAGAAGTCAGCTCGCTTGGTCACCAGCAAAAATTGCTTAGGGTTTCAATTTGTGCAAGATATCTTTATTAATAGAAATTTCGCTTTAATAGTGAATTAGGACATTGCATAAATTACTTAGCGATTGATGTACGCAATGTTGTGACGCCCCTACACACGCGCTTTCTCATAAAAAGGCCTAATAGTGACCTTTGCTGGCGGTAGGATATATTTTATATCTGCTCGGATAGCGACCCCTTAGAAAAGGTGTTAAAACCCACCATAGTGGCCCACGTAAGTGTGTCGCATGCAGGGATCTCCCTGTGTTTATTCGGTTTCAACAGACCGGCATATTTGTGTCGATTGCGGAGGAGTAATCATCTCTCGTCAGTCGACATTCTATTGGACCTCTCTCCACTGACCATCAGATGTAATGAGGTCGCTTTGCTGAGCTCGTATATAAAACCTGTCAAGTAATGTCACGGGACAAGAAATCGTCAAAAACATGTCTAAAATAAATTTTCTCATTCTTTTCAAATACCCGAGTTTACGACTCGTTTAAAAACGTCTTGTTTATTAATTGTAGGTTTTGTCTCCACTAGTTAATTAAAACAACTTATCAAGTCACAAAAACATAGCAGTTAACTGCAAGAAATTATCAGTATTGTCTATTTAGCCCCGCATAAACAGGACCGCCCAAATCGCGACCCAAAATTCGTCCTACCGACTTCGTGCTTCAAAAATGCAGAGTACAATCTGCATAACAGATCAGTTTCGCTTTGCAACTGTCATTTTTGAACAGTTAATTTGCCTGTTTAATGCAGGAACACTTTAATTTTGTTTCGGAATTTCCACATTAAAGTCGCCGTTTTTATTGTTAGTTGTAGCCAGCGTAACTACTAAAATAATAAGACTTAATATCTCATGTCTCAGGATGGCGAGCGTAGTGGAATACCAATCAATACTTTGTAATTCAAGGTGTCATTTAAAGAAATAAAAAAAAAATCTTGTAGGTTGTACATAAGAAACCATATTTTACTATGAAACTAGGTTGCGTTCGCTATTCCTCTTGTCTCGAAGTCCATTCCCTTAAAATAGCACTCCAGGATAATGTACCTTTTGATTAGTCAAAGAGTTTTTACAATCAAGGCAGTACTTCCAGGAATTAGCTCTTTCAAACAAAAAATAATACTCCTTAGTTTGATATGTTTGCACGAGAAGTGATACTTATATTGTTGTATTTTTTATTGCGGTTGGGCAAAGTGGGTTCTTCGCATCTGACCCACAGTCAAGTCGGCTTGCATAGTTTCACAAATTCGAACTTCATAGTAATTTGGAGTCCTTCACGCCCCGCTTGAAGGAAGCCAAGTTATAGGAAGGAGAATACGCATGCTGGCAACCCATTCCACAGCGTGATGGATGTATTATTATGATCAGTGAAATTAGTACAGAACCTAAGTAATATACCGCCCCTCCTCCCATTTTATTCTCCATTAAGTAAGTACTCATAATTTCAAGACCGTTAAGACGTCATAAATCTCGCCTCACACTAGGCAAGCTATATGCTCTATACCTCAGAAATAGTCCCTGACGTATAACCATCATTCAAATAACGCATAAGTACTTAAAACTAATTAACTAAGTGAAAACCCTCGCAGTCCTGAACATTATTGAAAAATTAATCCATTAGGTGTACTTAGTAAAGAACTAATTTGGTCGTACAATTCTGTAATACTGTTCATTAGTAAGAACTAGTCTGCGTCTAATCCTCGGCTTAGTCGGATTTATCGTCTGACTAGTCGAGAGATCGGTTCGCGTATTTTTTGCTGGGGTATCTCCGAGCTTTGGTGTTACAAATTTTTAAAAGATGAATTTCTGTTACCTATTTGGCGTTTTTAAATGTGATGTATGCTTATAAAATAAAGTTGATGAATATGATATAGTATTTTATTTATATTTAAGGTTAGAATTATTTATGAGGCTTTAAGTGTTATATGGATTACGACAATATTTGTCCCCAGAAATATCACAATACGAAACATATCAAGATCGTCTTCACATCCTTTTTGGAAAGGGTTATTTCCCGTCCGAAATGGTTCATAAAATATTTCTATCTATGCTCGCTACGAAAAGACGTCGTGGCCACCTCTTTTAACTTTGCCACTTTAAACCATTATAATCATTTTATACCATTTAACATTAATCTTTCCAAAACAAACTCCCACAGAGGTAATTTACGAGGTACCTACAAGCTCCAACAATAAGGTCCGTCATCCTGCGATGTAAGATACCCGAGGAGGTCCCGCTGGACCCGCCCACGAGGCCCTTCCAATAATATCTTAATTGCCTCCGTGTAACTTGGGGTACAGTGCCTTGTTCCTTAATGTGGATTTTGATGACCTACCGTCCGTTATAATTTTTGAAGTCGTTAATTTTCGTGAAATGTATTTGTGTAAATTTAAACGTTGAAGTTGCTGGAGTTCTGTATACTTTTTGTACTTTCCCATTCCTTTCTTTAAAGTTATTTTTTGAATGACATGCAAATGAAAACTAAACTTTGCTGAACTCTCCTATGGTTGTCGGAACTATATCTGCTTGCCTAACTGAATTTAGACCAAGAAAACTTAGAAAATTACTCTTCGGAACGAGTCTAATGAGGGATATTTCTATTTTATTTATATTAGGTGTTGTGGGGTCGAGTACAGAATGTATTTAAGGAAGCATCCCGTCAACAAAGTCGCTACGCAAATGTGTCGCGTTCCGGGATCAGCCTGTGAATATCCGGTTCGAACAGGTCGGCATAATTGTGTCGACTGTCGGGAGGTAATCATTTCTTTTCAGTCGAAGTTCTATTGGACCCCACACCACTTATCATCAGGTGCAGTGAGTTCAATTCACTGTGTTCATATAAAATAATAAGGCCAATCTAGCCCTCTCCTTCCGATTATATAAATTCATTTTTTCTTACTCAAAACTTACCTTTGCTCATGACAACAAACAAAACAATAAAATTGTGTTTCTGCAAAACCTAGAACACTTTAGGCAAACCAAGAAATAGCGGTTCGCAATGAAGTCCCGAGGGATGTGCGTGAAGATTGTGGCTCAAAGATAGGCACAATTATTTTCAATACAGTAGACATCATTACGTTTACTTCAAAGGTCTTATTCAGAGTTAAACATTACGGTCTAAACAACTTTTTTCTTTTAATATAAATGTAGCATTAAAATAGTTTTTAAGAAGGGTAAAGACTGCTTTTAAGAACTTGAAGTTTATGATCAAGAAGGTAGTCAGACAACCTGCGTAAGTTGTGGTGAGTAGAGCAGTCGGCAAAAGACATAGAGGCTGATCACCTACCCGATGGTCTGACACCATTAGAGATATGGCAACCCCAGACACGGATGCTCTGTGGCAAGCACAAGACAGGGTGAAGTGGAAGCAGCTCATCAGCGCCACCAAGCCCAAAGCGGGCACGATCTTCAGTCTTAAAGAGACCGCCGTAGAAGAAGAAGAAATTTATGACCACGATAACATCGCTTCCTTTAACAGTTGCCGGAATCACGCTGTCATGTCAGTACCTTATGATAAAATCAGAGTAGTATGAATCGACGATCTGACATAAACCAGTCCATAATTTGGTAGAATAAGTAAACCCAGTTAAAAGCGCTTCATCCGTAAACAAAACAGCAAAATCGTTAAGAAAATCCAACAATGCCAAAACCCATTTAAAATAAACGTATCTTATGATTTCAACATTTTCGGCTATTCATCAATGCACTTCATTATACGAGGCTGCTACGAAGAAAGGCTTCCTTTCAACGCTGCGACGTTCAGATCAACCATTTCACTTCAAAACTCTTTGTTGGATCGAGAAAAGCGCATTGTAAGCCAAAGACTATTGTGTGACCGGTGTGAGGACGCTTTGAGGCAGTTTGGAGAATTTAATATGCTATAGGAAACTGTGTGGAATTCACCTGAGATTCCATTTCAATTGATCTTGAGGTATTTTTTCAGGAAAATTAAAATATTCTATCTCATATGCGTTTCTGTATCACCTAGCGGTTGGGGTCAGGAATACAGTTGACAAATTAATGACTGTGTAGAAAAAAATAAAGTGTGTACGGTTAATGGCCGTCTCTTTTGAGGTTTGGAGCGTGGATATTCGCATCTAAGTAGGGTTTGTTAAAATTTAGGGTGAATTATGTTTAATTGAAAATATTTTATAAGTTTATTATTTTAGACTATAAGTCTCAGGATTACGAATCCAGTTCAATGCAGCACTTTGTAATTCAGATGTCTGAGTAGTATGCGTATTGCGTATAAGCTGACGATAACGATCAGGCAAATAACCTGTTCGACTCATTTAAATGTATAACAAATTCACAAACTAATAACACCAAATTTTATTTTTAAATCACATACTTAGAACAGAATTTATAAATCGTAACAGCTATTTGAAGTCAAGTCATGCGCCTCAATTCATCCATAATTTATATAAAATTAGTCAGATATCCAAAGTTAAATCCCGCATGAATGCCGAGAGATAAAATGCTTTACTTCGCCAATATTAAATAAAAATGTTGCAGTAGTTTTAATAAAATTGTAGTGAAAGTACATTTTCGCGAGTCCCGCGGGATGTCATCCCGGCCCTTTCTCTCGGGACAATATGCCGGGAATTGACTTCGGGATTCGAGACAACTCGACCATTATCCGGGGCTGTGTGTGGCGTAGAGTGTTAAGTGGAGCGGATTAACGTTTAACTGTGCGAGATATAAAATAATATTTTTTCGTAATCTTCCATATTGGTTGGTTTTATTAATTTAAATAATCTGCACCATTTGTGTGGATTATAATATATCGCATCCAAATTTGATCACGATTTAATTTTTAAAAATAACATTCCAAAATTAATAAACAATCTTAATCCACGTCTTTGGAAAAATTGCATAAATGGAAAGGTCAGAATAAAATTACTCTCACATAAGTAATATAATTGTTTCAAGGTAGCAGATGCAGTGAAAGGCCATGTGTAAACTATTCTTTAGGAAAGTATAAAGCGCTATAAACGGCCTCTTCTTTACATAATGGTATCTATATAATAATAAATAATAATATCAGACCTATATACCTACCTTGCCCACTGCTGAGCACGGGCCTCCTCTACTACTGAGAGGGATTAGGCCTTAGTCCACCACGCTGGCCTAGTGCGGGTTGGTAGACTTCACACACCTTCGAAATTCCTACAGAGAACTTCTCAGATGTGCAGGTTTCCTCACGATGTTTTCCTTCACCGTTAAAGCGAACGATAAATTCACAAAGAATACACACATGATTTTAGAAAAGTCAGAGGTGTGTGCCCTTGGGATTTGGACCTGCGGACATTCGTATTGGCAGTCTGTTCCACACCCGACTAGGCTATCGCCGCTTCGAAATCTATATATTAATACGTAAAAACAAAACTATGTGCCCCCTTTTAATCCTTTGCTGCACCCATGGGGGAGTGTGAGATTTGGCATAATTAAAGTTCATGTAGAAGAGGGCAAAAAAATAAATATTTGTTACAAATATATAACAATCCACACGAACGACCACCAGCTATACAAAATAAGTCAATTATAAATTATAAAGATTCTATTATTATTTGATACAAATCTAGCCCAACAACGCTAATCGCTTTTCACTGGAACCGAAACTAAACAGAAAAGTGGAACTTCTCATAGAGGCGACGCTTTGTGCGGCCGACAATGGTTGCTTGCTGCTATAGCCACGACTGTTCATATTGCCGGGATTACCCCATGGACGGAATTGCCACCCTGTTATTATTGCTTACAGGTGATTTTCTGAGGGTCTACGGCAGGTAATTTTGGTTAAGCTGGTTTTACAGTATAATACTTGTTTCTTATTTCTTTTTAAAATATGTAGTTAATGTTTTTTACACTATTGGGCCACATCCATTGTCAAAGCAATTGCACCTCTATTGATGAAGATTTAAGAAAGAAGAATGTGGAGATTTCCTGGAGCTACGGAAAAATAATTAACTGTATGAAACGCAACAGTGAGAGCGTAAAAGCTCATGTCACGTACACACGTACTTCGCGCCGGGTTTCTTTGGTTGCCATCCTGTTAGAGTTGGCAAATACTGTAGATAATATTGTCTACAGAGTGGTTCTATCACACAATATATTATTAATTGCATTTTTTGGAGACATGCATTCTTGATGTTAGAGAATGGAAAATGGAAGCGTTGTGATACAATTTTCATTTAACTAATCCCATTGTCTAAGAGTTAAAAGCTCACAACTGTTTAAGTTTTTAAGTTAATATTGTTTGTGAATTATTTACTTGGTGAGAGCGTTCAACTTAGGCAGGTATCGACTCAGAATTTTGACATGGGGGAAATATTATTTTAAAATTAAATATAGCTTCAGAAAACTATAAGGTACCGTCTAGAAGGTGACAAGTTATTGCCAAGAAACACTATTTTACTATGAAATTGAGTTTATAATATCCTGTAGGCGGCTTTCTCTAATGTTCATTGTTATAGAAAGTTCAATAGATCCCTGACTTTCTCTTCTTATTGTCATTATTTTCTGTCTCATTCATTTCTTTAACTTTCATTTCGTTTTCTTTCTTAAATATTAACAACGTCCTTATAATAATTGCTTTTGCTTGATGGCCTATTTGCTTAGTTGTCTGACTTCAATGACATATTAATTATAGCCTAACTAGTAAAAAGCTTGCTTTGGCAGTGTCACTTTCGCTTTTTCGTTTTCATGTTAATGTTGTCAGGATAAGAAATGCCATATTTTACCATAACATGGCGACATTATTCATATTATTTGTCAGATTATAAAGAAAGTCAAACATACACAAGGTGTTAAAATCAGCCATAGTGGACCACGTAAGTGTGTCGCGTTCCGGGTTCAGTTAGTGCATATCCCGTTACAACAGGCCGGCACAATTGTGTCGACTGCCGAGGGGTAATCATCTCTCGTCAGTCGACGTTCTATTGGTCCCCACTTCACTTACCATCAGGTGTAGTATCGTTATTCCGTAAACGTATAAAAAAAATGAAACTGAGTTAGATTCCTTTTGTTTACTCGTATAACTAAATGATTGTACTGCAGTGCTAAGTGGTACAATGAAGAGTTTCTACCACGGAACGCTACAATTATACTCTCTAGTATATAAGATCTACTCCTTAAGGATCTAATACCACCTAGATTTTTAGGTACTACTATAATTTTATGTAATGGCATAGGAGCTCTGCGTTCAATGAGATATGGTGACAACTACATGTACCATCAGAGGCCATATGGAATTCGCCATAACTGAACCATTCTCCACCTTTCATAAACACCTATGGCACCTTTAAAGACAAACTGTTATAAATGAAATTTTTCAAGTTTTTTGTTTCTTCACGTATGCAAGTTAAGTTCAAACTTTATAAAGTTTACTTTGCCGTTCAATCTCTAGTCACGGTTATTGCTCCAATCGCAAATAATAAGTTTGTAATAGTAAATAGTGCATATTTACGCTTTTCAGATTTTTCCTTTATACATCCTAAAAGACTTTGCTAATTTTCATGATTTTAGATCCACGGTAAAAACTCTATAAGTTTTTATATCCTTGAGAAACCGCGCAATATGCGACATAAATTACATCTTTTAGCGCATTGACTTACAAATTAGATTTTTTCACATCTGAAGCCAGTGTAACTACTATACATAATAAGACTTAACATCTCATGTCTTAGGATGTCGAGTGCAATGGAATACCAAACAATACTTTGTATTTCATGTTTTGGATGGATCTATTTAAGGTGTTGGATGGTGTTTCTACTGTTTACGGGCGGTCGTATTGCTTACCATCAGGCGAACGGCAAGCTCGTCTCGTGATTCAAAGCAATAAAAAAAGAAAGAAGAACTAAAAGTAACCGTGGAGTATTTGATATAAAGTTCAACTCAATACCTCTAGGCATTCCTGAGAAAAACAGTCTTGACAGACAGGCGGACAACAAAGTGATCCTAAAAGGGCTCTTTTGAAGTGTGGAATCCCAAAAAATTGCATTAATAATCAAATTTTTAAATTTTTTGGTTAGGTGACGTATTTTTTACAACTGCTTTATATTAAATAGCTTTATTATAACTTAAGCATTAAAGGTATATTGTTATTAAATGAACTCACAGAATCCGTCCCTGCCTCATATATTCATATGTACAAGTACACAAAGGTCGCGTGTACCTCAAGGCTTGGCAAATGCTACCAATAATTGATATCAACCCATTTATCGCGTTAACGCAATCAATCTACGTGGATCGGATTATCTGAGCAATGTGGTTGAGGTTAATATTTTAAGTATTAGCTAATGATGAATGTTTACGCGAATGTTAGAAATTAAAATACAAATTATTTTACAGATTTTATCGTGGTTTTTTATATTATAATTTCTCCCGACGTTTCGAAGACTTTGCAGCCATGGTCACGAGAGAGTGTTGGTCGTCGGAAAAGTCGAAGTTACAATGTGTACCGACATTTTACAACTATAAAATTTTTTCAATTATTTTAGCTATTGACGGTTTTTTCTAGGCAAAATCAGCTTACAGCGTTTTGAAGTCTGACAGCCAACCTTTTGTTATTACCTGTTAATATGTTGTTCTTAGTCTTTCATCTGGATTTGTTTGGAACTGGTTCTGGTTTAGGGAAAGATGTGTGTTCTATAGCCTGACGAGGAAAAAAACCCTGTTTTGGGAACGCCGCTTTTGCCTTTTCTATTGAGTTATAAATAGATGTTATCATAATGTATTTAATTAGCCTTCTTTTTCTGTGGTTACAATACTGTTTTCTGGCATTTAAAAAAAGCTTCTTTTTGTCCCTGGTTATTGCGTTTCAAGTACTTCATATAAAACGTGTTACAATAGAAATTTTATTTACTAATTATAATTTATAATTAAAAGCTAATATTTTCGTTTTAAAATTAACGTTGTCAATATGTTAATTTTATATGTTTTATTACAATATGGCAAGAGGTTTTATTTTTCTGGTCATAGCTGTCTGTCTACCCTTGGTAATAACGTGATGATATGAAAATAATAGAAAATCAAACATTAACACGATAAGTAATGACCAAACCCACTGAAATGTACAATGTTTGATTGATTGATGGCTCACTGCCCATTGAAACTTAAATAGATTTTAAAATATCATTTTTCATTTTTAATAAAATAATATATCATTTTATTTTACACACTCGACCGTACTTAAGTATAAAAGATGGAAACGATCATGTGTTAAGTGATTGATTTTCGTCGCCAATCTCGCCTGTATAATTATGTGCATAGCGTACACAACTGACGTTGTCGGTATAGGCTTTGAATTATTAATACAAGTGATAAAAATTACTTGCTATTAACAATGAATGCACACATAATAGCGGAAGGTAGATCGGGCCCTCGATTCAAACCTATGCTCTTTCGCAACAAACCATAGCACCAAGCCATCGCCACTGATACATTCAAGCTATTGATCATCATCACCATCATCACCCGCAGGTTGTCCACTGCTGAACATGGATCTCCCCCAAAGAAAAATATCCAAATCGACCTATTGTAAGCGGCCCGCATCCAGCGACCTCTTGCTACTTTCATGAGCTTACCGACATAGTAGCCCCTAGCTATTATGACTAAATAATATCAACCCTGTATTATTTACTGACCTACTGCTGAGTGCGAGCCTCCTCTACTACTGAGAGGGATTAGGCTTAATGCAGATTGGATAGACTTTACACACCCTCGAAATTCTTATGGAAAACTTCTCAGGTATATGGGTTTCCTCGCGATGTTTTCGTTCACCAATACACACATAATTTTAGGAAGATCAGATACATATGCCCTTGGGATTTGGAACCTGCGGACATTCGTCTCAGCAGTCCGTTGCAACTCTAGGCTATCGCCTCTTTTCTATTATGTCTAATTAATTTGGCAAACTATGTGAATAGATATTGAAACGTTAATAAAAACCGTCCGTCCGTGATACATTTGATATTAATGACGTCACGGGTACGCGCGCGCGTTAAAGCCGAAACTGAATTGAATTTATTATGTGCCGCGCACGTACGAGTTCCCAAACTTTGAATTGGACTCGAAATCAAGATGAATTTTTGGCAAATGTTCTTTTAGGGCGTGTATAATCAAAGGTTTTTTTACTTCTATTATTAGTACTATTTCGACAGCTGTAATTAACACTGTGCTAACTTGAAAATGTTAACTTTAAAGGAGAGACGTTTAAAGTGAAAAATTTTACGTTTTATAATACTAGAACTTTCTTAATGAGCGTTTTGTGTAATTCAAGAATTCTTCTTTTTATAGCAAAAAAGGGGTTTTGTAAACTTATAAGAGAAATAATTATTTTGCATTCTAACGAAAATTAGCCAAAAATCGACTTAGCGCTTAGTGTTAATTGCAGCTGTAGATTTATTCTATTATTGGTACGATTGAAAATTAATTTATTTTGTTTATATTGTAGTTCAAAATAGCACAAATAGTTCATTTAAGTGATATTGAGTATTTCTGCTAACTATGAGTCTGGAGTATTAAATCCGTGCTCGATATGGCAATAGTTTAATAACTTGTTGACTTGATGAACCCTATCACATTATAATACATACAACGATTAGTAGGGGGCATTATTTGCGATTCTGCTCCTTCAAAATAAAGAGCGTGAGCATATGTGTATAGTTCATAACAAATATTTCTTAAAAAGCAACTTTATTTGTACTATAAGTAAGTAATTAATTGTTGATCTACTGTCATTCTTTTATTGCTAAAATGTCTAAGAATATAATAAAAATTTGTTATTTATGAGAAAACATGTTTTGTTTGGCTTGTATTAACAGAAAAAGATTTATATAAAGACATCGCCTCTTTTTCATCAGTCAGAGGAAGTGGGCGGAATATTTTGAGAGCCATCGCCCCGCTGCGTATTTTCAAAGTTTAAACATTTAACTTTTTGATAAAGTCGCGTGAATTACATTTATTTCTCTGACAGTTTAATTGCTAAAGTGAAATGTGTTGACTTGTTATGCTGGTTTAATTGTTTCAGAATACTGAAGTTGATGTGATCTGGTTTGGATGTTTCAGTATTCATTGTATGTTAAGAATTTAAATTTTTCAACAAACTTTCTTGTTTAATTTTTTTAACTATACATAGTGCTCTATAGTCTTAATTCATCTTAGTCTACACTTTAAGTAATTTACTAATATAAGGGCGCAATGTTTAGGAAGACAATCTAGTTTTTATGCTTGTATATTTTATAATTAGCTTTAATTTTAATTGTAATCTGTTTTGCATCTTCCTTTTATTAAATAAAAATAAAATAAAATATACAAGATGTTTGCTTGTCTGTATCACAACTGCCAGCTAATAGCATTATTATTAAATCTCAATTGCTAACTGCGTAATTGTAAGAATTTACCAATCAAAATTACTTGTGATGTCGAACTTCATTGAACCATTTTCGCTATGAAACCGACGGAAGCAGTTCAAAACTTTTATAGACATCAGCCATGTCTTTTTATGTGTTCTTTAGTCGCTAACTAGTTAGACATACATAGTAGAACTCCGCTATCTCATAGGGGTAGGACTATGGATTGTCACTTTACACGATCCAGGGATACTTCTCTCGCTTATGCACCTTCATCAATTTCATGCATGCCTGCTGGTTTAGGGTACTTTTGGCCTTTACTAAGAATGTCAGATATATGGCATTGAAGGTTCGGTGCGATCGACCCCTATCGGCAATTCCTAACTAGTCATGATTAGAATAACCTCCTAATTACATACATAACATACATAATACATAACATCACGCATTTTTATCCCCGAAGGGGTATGCAGAGGCGCAACTAGGGCACCCACTTTTCGCCAAGTATGTTCCGTCCCATGATGTGATAGGGGGCGAGCCTATCGCCATATCGGGCACAAATTCCAGACTCCGGGCTGATACTGAGCAGAAAAAACCCAAATATCACTTTGCCCGACCCGGGATTCGAACCCAGGACCTCAGAGCGCTATTGTACCGGACGTGCAATACAACTACGCCACCGAGGCAGTCTAATTACATAATGTAAGAATACCAGCCCTATCTATATTGAATACTGCTGAGCAAAGGTCTCCATTTCTACTAAGAGGTCACTCCTGAGTCGTTTTGACTAATTACTGGGTTTTTCGGGAGAGCGTATCGCCGTATCGGGTTTTTGGGAGTAAAATAAAACAAATTGTGTAAAAACAGAATATCTTTAAATCATCACAATTTCGCGTAGAATGTCAAAAAACACTACATTACATAGAAAACATTGCGTACAGAGTAACTTAGTACCGTACAGTTGGCGACAAAAGCGTTTTCACACGATTTTCGTTTTTTTATTGCTTTGCATAGATGGAACCATGTTGAGCTTATGTAATTAGTGTACTTTAAATGTGACATGTTTTTAAGATGTCATAAGAACATATCTGGCAATGAAAGAAATATTATTAAAGTATTGTTTTGGTGTTGATGTAATAACTGTGGTTTATCAATTTTAAACTGATCAATTTTGTATGATTCATTAGGCTAGTTATCTCTTTATTCAATCTTCAAAGCTCCTTTTTTATTATTTTTTAGGTTTGCAGAGATTCCAATATTTAACATTTCCCAATCACATAAGCCAAAAATGATTCCACCCTAACCAGCTGCCAACCGTACTCAACATCCTCGAAAATTAACAAATAAAAATATCTAAACACTTAAATTACTATATACAGCTTACATAGACTTTTTACATTGATAATGAAAGTAAGACCAGTCGAAATTAGCTTACTACTGACGGTATGCTATCAAGCCAAATAATGTCTATCTACATTAGATATAAGGTAGATATTAGATAACCATGTACATTTTTAATACTAGATTTTAACAAATTCTGGATTCTTCAGGAACCCTGTTATATGTTTTGTTATTTACACTTAAAAATTATTTTCATACACCTTTAGCTTAATAGAAACATTAAGGATATAATATTTAAGAAGTGTATATACATGAAGACTAGTACAAACTTATCCAAGGAAAGATATTAAAGGATTACTTAGTTTAATAGACTAGACATTGGAGCATAAATAAATAAAGATAATTTATAGGAATAATTAAAAAAACAACTAGTTAACAATAAGGAACATAAAGTCTTTGGTTTATTTTGAGCATAATGAATTTGAGCGTTACTTAAGAGTAAGTTATGACTAAACAATCAGGTAACATCGAAGGATTGAGCAATAAATCAACATCGAACATGGCGTAAGATCGCGAATTTATTTTTCCTTTATAATATTTGGAAGATCACTGATTAAAAATGTCTAATATTTATATTATATTCCCCCGACTTATTCTGCTTATTTGTTACACTCAATAATACACGGATTTGCGTAGGTAGTTCCTAAGGGAAAGGTTTCATCCATCAGAATAGTTTTCCCTCTGGATCCCATTACGAAGGCCAGAAAGTTAAAAGAGGTTACTCTGTACAAAGGTACAAATAGCCTATAATAAGTTTTGTGAGTTTGGCAGTAGCAAGATCATTGTTATATATTTTTCAAATTAAAATATTTTATAAGTAACAGATTTTATTTATTCGTCAAGTGATTAAAGAAAGTATTTTTAAAAAACCCACCTTAAGAGTATGAAAAAAGAGGTCTTTTTTGTATTTGTAGCGTTAAAACTGATCGAGTAACCAGAATAAGTCAATAATAGGGGAGTGACTACTAACATAATATTATAATATACATCTATATATTTTGATATGATCAAAATTATTACTTTTTGGCATATTTACACACTACTGTATCAAATCACGCAGTGCAATGATTGTCTTCGAAAGACCTTTTTATTCGCTATTAAATACCTATGTTTACATTATAACACTAATACATAAAGATTTTAAAACAATATGGACGGAGAAAGCGCAACAAAATCACTAAAAATAAAAACAAAAACAAACAAAAATGCGTCAACATTCAACTATGATTAGAATTCAATTATTTATAACTGTACATTGGTTACATGAAAAACTCTAACATTTATACAATAATAAAAAAAATCACAACCTTAAGCCAAATGCCAAGACATGCTATCATTCAGCCAGAACGACGGCGTGATTGGCACAGAACTACAAAGAAAAAGCTTATATTATCATCTACAAGTATTTGGCATATTTCACAATACTGTCAGGACTAGAGAGTAAAAATTTTGTACAATATATAGACGCATTATATCTTGATATGCTACATATTCTAAATCTAACAATAAATATATCACATTAATATTAATACTTTTGTTCACGTATGTCCACAATTTGGCCGTCGAATAAATCTCATGATGAAATTCAACACTAAAGATTCGTTGTAGTTTTATAAATAGTTTTAATAAGAAAATAAATTGAATTAAAAAAGATTTAAGAAAAAAAATTGCGTACTCAAATATTCATAGTGGCCGGCAAGATATTTCACTTCGTTCGCCAACAACTCAGCAGTTTCAACTTGAATAGCTCTCGTAGGTTTTTAAACGCGGAAATTTACATTTGGTGAAATTTATTCGTGTGAATAATAATGCAGTTTTATTTTTGCATTATTCAAAGATTTGAGCTTTAAGTAAATGTGCAAAGAGAATTTTATTGTATCTCATACACTCAACAAACGTTAATAAATATAAAAGAGTACGCGATGAATAATAAACGTGTAAATTGATATCTATAGAAAAGATATCATATCTTAAGAAAAGTTAATCAGGCTAGATTTTGAAGAAAACCAAAGATGAAACAAATAAGGACAAAGAGTTTATTAATATTATTGAAAGTTGTTCAATGCAGTTCCTGTTACAAAGATAACATTGAGATTGTCATTTTAGTTTGTTTTGAAACTTTAGTGTGTTTGCCGCAAATTACCAACTACATGAAAAATTATTAAAATTTCTTAATAATTTGTCTTCAGTTATTGGAAATACGTAATTTTTAAACGAATTTAAATCGATTTTTAAAATATCACAAAACAACTCATCAAATGAAAGAAAATAAAATATATTCATCATGAGATCTACTGCGTGAAGACGACCAAATAGTCCACGGGCTAGGTGCCGCAATGGAGTATCTTCCTGAACGCCTTCCTGAACTCAGGGTTGAAAATGGTGTAGATGACAGGGTTGAGGAAAGAGTTGATGTAGCCCAGCCACGTGGTGAGGATGAACACCGTCACCCCCGGAGAGAAGGGCAGGTTGAACTTGTCGCAGAAGGCGCCCAGGACGGAGCACGTGAAGAACGGCGCCCAGCAGAAGAGAAAAACACCTGTCGAAATAAATACAGCCTTATAATAGTTGTATCAAAACTGAAAATAACTAGTCAGCTTCCAAAAGTTTAAAGTTTAAATGTTTCGCATGTGTACACTATGAATATACTGCACTTCCAGTATATCGATGTCGAAGTATTAAAAGTTGTTCCTAAGAACGCTAGAGCTAATAGAGAGTTCCAAAGAAACTCCAAGTGTAAGAACATTCTTTTATCTATTTTAATAAGTCGATGATCTTCGACGTCTAGATTCCAAATCCAGAGCTAAGACCACTTAGAAACTATCCGTGAAAGTGCTTTTTGTCTAGGATTTCAATCGATAAAACTCCACAAACCAAACTTTTAACAGCCGCTCAACTTTCAGCGTTACAGAAGTGTTAAATCTTTCGTAAAAACACTCGCCCGAAAACTTCGTCTCGCTCACCTAAAACGATCGCCAAAGTTTTAGTGGCTTTCCTTTCTTTCTTCGCTGAGGATTTTTCGCGTTTCTTTTTACTCGCTTTGTTTGCTTTGTATATCGTGAACCTGGCCGTGGCGGCGCTTGCTTTTCTCTCCTTTTTGGTCGACGATCCGTCTCGTAGATCAAACGTACTCGCTTCGTGATCATCTTCTGAACGAAGAGCTAAGGAGACGTTTCTGCAAGAGACGGTATCATTAGTTTCTGGGTAATTATTTCAAACTATAGATATTTAAGTTAGTGTATTTTTTTATAAAATATTTAACAGATTTTTTCGCGGTTATCTTTAATTTTACTCGTAATGTTTTTTTTTTTAAATTGTATCATTAGATTTAGAAGTAAAATATTTAGTTTTTTTTTTTCTTATTTTCGCAGAGACAATTAACCATGAGTCTCCGCGTATTATACGCCCCCTATGCTATTAATTGCAGTACGAGGCATACCATCTTCAAATTAAGCTAAGACCTATACATTCAAGAAATGTTTGTATCTTCAGGTTATAGATTTTCATCCGAGAAGATATTACTATTTCAGTTTCGATCTGGCCAACAATCCGCATTTTTCACCAAACTAAAATCTAACAAACAAAACGGCTGAATGCGTTGTTTACTCCACGATCCTTTAATTTACATAAACATATGCAAACTGGCAAGGATTGGTTGCTCGGTTTCATGGATAAAAGGCAACAAAAGAATTACCTGCGGATTTATAATGTTAATCGGATTTGCCTAGCTCTGGCGGAATATAATATCAAACACAAAAGGTGGTTATGAATCTATGTTTCTGTTTATTAACTTTGTACGAGTATTTTAGAATATATTTTCTTTTATTTGCTAGATAACCTAGAATGGCTTTTTATTCTGGTATCGTAAAGTGACATTATTAATAATGATTGCACATAGTTGGGATGAATGAATGTAGTGAGGATTTACGTGTTCTTTAATTTCAGCCATAATTATGCCGGTCTGTGTTACTGGAGTATGATTTCTTGAAATAAGTCATCATATTTTTGTGAGATGTACATTTGTATACGTTCGTTATCTTATTTTTAACAACAAATATTCAATACCTTTCTAATAACTACTAATACCGAAATGATAGTCGGCTTTATGTTAGGTTTATAAAGACTGATTATTTAACTTACCTTGAGGTTTCGCTTAGTTTCTCCGTCTTTCCATTCTTCTTCCATTTGTCACAGCCCATGTTTTTTAATACAGTAGCATCCTTGATTCCAGGCGATCCTGGTGGGGAGACATGCTCTCTGATCATGTCTTCCAAATTGGAAGGGGCGTATCCAGAATCATTGTTGCCATTTGGATCGGGAATTGGTTGGGATTTCATGTGTTTTTTTGGTGTGCTGAAATATTTGATTTAATTCGCATTTTTAAATTAAGAAATCTAATATAAATATTACTATGGGATTTTAATTATTTCAATTCATGAATTCTAAGTAAATGAGTAAGATTATCGAAGTCTAACCCTAAAGAGACAAAAAAGTAACTCCAAAAAATTCCTCCCATTAAACTATGATTAGCATTTTTTATTGTTATGCCATTAATGGTTTAATTCGGGTTTGTTCATCACTCTCGTCTAAAACCCAAAAGATCATATCCATCAGATTATCTGAACTTCAATATTTTTAGTAAGGCCCCATACACTCAATCAATCGTAGCAATAGAAACTAATTACTTAGCGTTTTCTTCAGCGACAGTGGCCAGCATGAACTCGGTGGATTTATCGTTGGGTATCACATGGCACTCGTCAGCGTCTGCCTCCAAGTCCGCTGATCTCTTGTCAAAACTATAAGAAATTAAACTTTTAGACGTAGTCGCAGAAGCGAAGGTTATCACATAATTAAATTTTATTATACTATAATTGGTGGCTGCATCGTAGCATAAGTACATACATAATATTGCACAGATATAATAAGACTTTATTAACATAAGATGAAGTAGATTTTTATTGTAATTTTCCATCAAAAATGTATTCTGCATTATTATCTTATAAGGTATTGCTGAGTCCTGACTAATATATAACATTGCATCTAATTTATTAACGTAGTCTCAGTACTACATTTCGGTGCGTTCATCATCACACCGCGTAAAGGTATATTATTCATAATCTCTTACTTCGTCTACCTTCACTATCTTGCATAAACTGTTTTAATCCATAGAACGTAAAGAGCAAAGACCCGTAATTAAATAATTCCTTCAAAACTTAAGTAAAGAGTGAAAATGAATTTTCCATTTCATAATTTTTAAGTTACGAACTTAGTTCTTTATGTAGTCTTCTTGCATTTTATTACTTCTAAATGATCTCATATTTTTTGTCTTAACACTTTTGAAGTGGTTTCTTAAAATTTCCTAACTTTTTGTTATTCTTTCGAACAAGTTACCAACTAAGTAATTTTATATATATTCACTAAATTTCATATAACATAAATTTCTATCCAGAGATCTTATTGATCCTCACAAATAATGCAAATATAAAGAATGATAAAAGTCTAAGCCATGCACTATAGCAATCTGGTGAATCAAACTCATAAAGATGTCCACGCATAAAGAAAGCAGTTGGTAACCTTCTGCTATCAGAAATCTGAGGCCATCGTTTCATATAACTATTGTTATCATCGATATTAATTTTATCGCTCCATTTTCAACTTTGTCTAAAACATAGTCATACCTATCCTCGTGATCATCTTCATTGCTGCCAGAGCCAGTGTTGGTAGGCCTGTCATCATGAAGGGCTGTCTCTGCCAGCCGTCTTGTTTGTACCACGTTTTCTATTACCACTGCCGTGGTCGCTCCTGTGTTGGGGTCACCGGAGACTGGCGGCTTTTTAGCTGCTCTCTGCTTTTTCGCTCTGTTTCTTAAAGCCTAAAAAATGGATGCTGATTTATTTCCTTGGACTTTATTTTATTCAAATTTTATTTATGACAGATCCATGCAACGTTAATAATTAAAGTTTTATTTAATAAGTTATTTTTAGTAGCTCACATGTACTTTTAGTATGGAATAGAAGGAAATGCGAAAGACCGAACCCAAAAGTATAATTTTGATTATACGTAATCAAAATATACACAAGTATTTGTAAATAAATTTTGAAATTATCATAACGTACCTTAAATATATTATAGTAAAGGAACATCATCATGATGCAAGGGATATAGAAAGATCCCATGGATGAATAGATGATGTAGTTCTGACTGTTGAACAGGCATTCGTCGAAGTTCCTGTCAGGGGTGTCGTTGAGCCCCAGGACTATGGGTGCTCCGATGGCAGCCGATATCAGCCACACGAGGACTATTGTGAACCACACTCTCCTGTTGTTCTTGTGCTTCGCGTATTTGATTGGCTGCGTGACTGCGATGTACCTGGGATAGAAAACAATAAATCAGTACACATTATATAACAAAGTCCCCTTTATTGACTGTATGTTATCGATTTTCTCAAAATGTACTGAACGGATTTTTATGAATTTGATATGGAGATAGTTGAAGACCCTGGGAAGGCTAAATATATAAGGTTACTTTTATCCTGGAAAACTGCTTCACGCGGTCGACGTCGGGAGCAAAAGTAATCATAAATAATTACTTCTCTTTCCTAGTAGTAGCATAAAGTTCTAGCTTCGATTCTAAGGAAAAACAGAGTGTTTTTCAAATAAAAAAATAATGCACCTAAATTGAGCGGGATTAGAATTGGTGCCCAATATGGCGGTATGCCCTTATCATATCATAGGTTTCTACATATACACAGCAAAATTTCGATTTACTAATTGCATCTCTGATAATCCTTCGGAGAGAAAGATGTGATATTTATGATAATATATTAAATCCAGTCCATACAAAACTAAGGGAAACTTTAATTTCAATCTGGATCTGAAGCAAATATTTGGGAATTATTCTATCATCTAAGTTAAAACCATTCTAACGCTACGCTATTTACTTAGTTATGGAAATATTTCGTAGCATCAAACAAAACTAGTAAGATATAAGTAAATTAAGAATTAGTAATTAAAGACATGGAGGGCAGTGTAATTGTGGTGACTAATACAAAATTATAGCCTAGTTAACTTCTTTTACTTACACTTGTTAATTTTACTATACGGTCATTGCAAGGTGATGGTAAGCGGAGTGATGTCCAAGTACGAGAGGTATATGAGAGTTGGTTATCCGTCACAAGTCGCCACAATTACGCCGGCCTATTTAAAACTAGACTTCTAGATAAGTATAGTTTTTCTTTAAGCACCTTCAATGTATAATCGATTATAAAAAATATCGATTACTTTCCCACATGTGTCATCTAATATCTAAAATATACTTCTTAAGTCGATTCTAATTACCCTATAATGATGCGTCTGGTATAAATTACTGCTGGTTTCGAGGCGGTGGTAGCGATTTTAATTAAAATATGCATTAAGGAATTTGCATACTGTTTAATAGTTAGTTAATCAGCGGGAAATAACTCAGCAGCTTTACTGAAATTTCCGACGTCGACAAAATTTGATGGTTTCAAAATATAGTTTGGGTTTTGCTTCATTATCGTTTAGACTATAAATTCCGACATAAATAGAGGTTTTCTCTTTATATATCAAGTGAATATTTTAAGTAAAGTGTGCGATATGCTGCCTTGAATATTTTGTAGGATTCTGTTCTTCACATACACAATACTAAGAGATATTATTGATTAGCTTTGTCTCTGAGAACTCAATGTTGTCAGTATATTATTCTATTTCCTACGTTTTTATACATGAAGGTTATAGTTAAGTCCAAATATAATGGCTATCAATGTAAAACATGGTGACTTTGGATGCCCGACCTTAGATTATAATTTTAATAGTAAATTCTTGAGCCAATACATTATAATTTTAATAGTAAATTCTTTATAACTTGATTTTATAAAACCTTTAGAAGAAATTTTGTTAGTCATGTATGTCTAGCCTATTTAATTTTAATATAAAGTTTTTATCATTACGCCGGATATTGTTAGTTTTAAAATGTCTTTGCAGTGATTATGCTTTGTTATGATGATTAATTATCCTTTTAGGATACAAAAGTGACTTTCAGTTTTGGCATTAATCGAAGTGAGTCTAGAATCCATGAATAGTTTTACCTGTAATAGTTTTGAAATTGAAACAATCATAGCCTCTAATTCTTTTGGTTTAAGAACCAAGGTAGCGTAGCTTTGTAGTTAATGTAATAGATAAGTGTAATCAATTGTCACCTCCCCAACAGTCTTGACCAATTCATTCCATACTTGGCGGCGCGCGAGTTCTGGGCGGGAAAATGCAATGGTATACGAATGATTTCATTAAAAGAATAAATTTTAGTCCTTTTTGCAAATTTTAAACCACCAATATATTATTCCTTATTAAATTGTTTATCTTATAAATAAACAATCAAATTAAATTTTTGTGTATTTAAGAAGATGCATAACGTCAAAAATTTTGTTGGCATGAAAGAAAACATCGTGAGGAAACCTGCATGCCTGAGGTGTTCTCTACAGGAATTATAGGAAGTGTGAAGTCTACCAATCCGCATTAGGACAGCGTGGTGGACTAATCTTCTCTGTAGTAGAGGAGGCCCGTGCCCAACAGTGGGACAGTATATAATACAGGGTTGATATTATTATTATTATTTATTAATAAGGGATGAATTGAAATACCTGTCGACTGAGATGGCGACCAGGTTGAATATGCTGGAGGTGGATGAGGTGACGTCCATTGCGATGTATACGTCGCACACGAAGGCTGGCAGACCCCACGAGCCGTTCACCTGGAACAATATATTTAAGATAAATAAATTTGCATGCTGTGGTCTCCTATAATTCAAGAAGCACGCCACATTGCTAATTGTAAAAATGCTACGACATTGTTATTATATGCCGTGTATCCTTCGTTAGAGGTCCTTAAATAAATAAATAAATAAATAAGAGTTAGTACTATGATTTAACAAACAAATACACATCACACATTTATCCCCGAAGTGGTATGCAGAGGCGCAACCAGGGCACCCATTTTTTACCAAGTGTGTTCCGTCCCGTTATGTGATAGGGAGCGAGCCTATCGCTAAATCGGGCACTAATTCCAGCCTCCGGGCTAATACTGAGCAGAACAACCCAAATATCACTTTGCCCGACCCGGGATTTGAGTCCAGTACCTCAGAGCGCTGCTGTACCGCGCATGCAGTACAACTACGCCACCGAGGCAAAATTTTAAGACGTTTGTTTTTCCCCATATACACTAAAAGGCATCTTGCTTTATAAGTTTAATTACAATTTATGTCATATGTATATAAATAAGAGTTGAAAAAAGGAGTGTAATATGTTTTAGTACTTTGGATATCAAGCTCATTTATCCGTGGTACACTATTGACAAACGATGATCAATTACGATCCTTATTGGCTTAGTCTTATGGACCTTGGACTAAAATTATTCCTTTTAAGCTAATTAAATAAAATTATTATAGATTTTTTTGCAAAATTTTGCTTCTATTTGAATGAAATTCTTCATCTTTTTTAAAATGAGACAGGCAGAACGATGATGGTTTAATGAACTATTGCAAAACTTTACCTTATTTAAAGTAAAGCGTATATTATAAGTAACCAATTCTTAATAATCGACACCTCATTCAGTTACGAGCAAAGTTTAAGAAACAGTTAATTTGAAAATTCCCAAACACTTTACACATAATAAAACAACTTTGTAGCGATAAAAATGCATACCAAGTAGCCTTAATATAAGTTAAAATAACATAAATCTAACTTTAGGTGTTCTAAAGCAGTAAAATCGTGGTAAAAGCAGTTCAGATTATTGCGCCATCCGAAAACCTAGACTTTCATTAAGACAATGAAATAAAAGCAACAGTTCTGAAACCATAACGTTTTATTAAAAATTCCATTATAACTTTAATTGTAGCAGTAAAACCTGGCGAATCCAATTTTGTATTTTCAAGTTCTGTTTCAGAGCTCAAAAATGTTAGTAATTATTATATCAACGTTTTGGATTCTGTGAGATCTCCAGGTATGTGGATCCCTTATTTTGAAACAAGTTTTTTGCTGCACATGGTGATAGAGTTTTTTTGAAGCTGATAAATTCTTTGAGTATGCACTAGGAGCGGTATTAATTATTTTGTAGAGTTTTCCTTTCAACGTATCTCTTTTAAACGATTCGTATTCTATATAATATTCTTACGTTACTTACTAAATTTTAATAAGTAATTAATTATGTAGAGAGTATGCCAGTTTCTCCTAAGAAACAATGTTAGAAAAACATACTACTATAGTATCCGTTTTCGATGAGAATGCTCTTACTATTAGGAAAATCGGAATAACTAGTCACAATTGCTACGACAAAAAAATCAGAGAAAAATATAAAATGTGACAATCCGGGGTCCACCCCAGGTCCAATTTGGCGTGGACGTGACGTCACATCTGGCAACATCGGCTGTCTGGCCGACTTCCGGCGGATGTTACGTGCGGCCATTGTCCACTGTCCTTTGTGTTTTCTCGTTTTATTAGTTTGCTCCCCCTAAGGTGGATTTGCTGACGGGATTTTTAAATGTCACGTGTCCGACACGATCTAAATCATAATATACATATTACTCAATCTCGGGGCCCGTTTCACAAGTTTCAATTAAACTTTATATGTCAGTTTTATATTAATCGGCTAATATACCTATAGATAGTACTCATTTTATTACCATTTATTTGGGAGCGTAGATTAAAGTATGGCTGGTATTTGGTCTGCTTATATAAAATAAGTCGAGTAGCATATACTCAGAAGTTATGAAACAGAACCGTAGTCTATCAAATTTAAATAAAAGTATTGTTTATTTTGACATCATTCGTCTATGAGGATACTTAGATTTTTATACGAACACCAAACTCACTTTAAAAAGAAGATGCTGAAATATTATATTTGTTTCGTCTTTCCGTTCAGATGCTTGCTATCTGATCACTACTTCGGGTATACATTAAATTATTAAAACTTACTCAAACTTGCCTAACTTAAATAAGATATCCTGGAACACAGTACTATACTATCTAGATTAAACAGTCAAGAACCTGCGAATGTCCTTGAATGAATCCTTCAATCCCATTCACCATTATTAGTTAGGTTTCTATACAGTAGACAGTTAAAATAAAGGGTATCCTTCGATTACTTTTAATATTGTCATTTATATGTAACACTAGCTTTTGTTCAGTTCGCCCACGTGAAAGAGTTTTCCGGGATTAGCCTATGTCCTTTTCTGGGTCTCGAATTATCTCCATTCATAATAATTGTATCGAATGTCCAAGGGTAGTCACTTCTCATCAGTCGATATTCTAAAGGAGCCCACTACACTTACCGTCAGGTACAGTAGGGTCATTTTACCATGTCCTTAAAAAATAAATCTAAATTTCATCAAAACGGTAATTTTTGAGTTTATTGCTTTCAGACAGAAGCAGCTACTTTGTTTTAAAATATTTGGAATATAGTTTTACTTCTCTATAATAATAATATCAGCGCTGTATTATATACGTGCTCACTTCTGAGCACGGGCCTCCTCTACTACTGAGAGCGATTAGGCCTTAGTCCACCACGTTGGCCTAGTGCGGATTGGTAAACTTCACACACCTTCGAAATTCCTATAGAGAACTTCTCAGATGTGCAGGTTTCCTCACGATGTTTTCCTTCACCGTTAAAGAGAACGATAAATTCACAAAGAATACACACATATGTTTTTTAGAAATGCAGAGGTGTGTGCCCTTGGGATTTGAACCTGCGGACAATCGTCTCGGCAGTCCGTTCCACAACCAAGTAGGCTATCACCGCTACTTTACGCTTTACTTCTCTATTTTCTATAAAATAACGTGTTGTGGCTTCTTTCATAGCAGTAATAAGTGATGAGTTTTCCTCAGTAGACAGAACACCAAACATAATTAAGCCATACACCCAACCCTTTAATTATAAAGTTAATTACTACAGGAAGATTCGGATTGAAGTTTGAGATATAATTAGACAATTAGAGACATTATAGCTGCCATCTTGTGTCTTTGATGATAATCTTGTGAGTACTCTTTACATACAGGGTCAAAGTCTAATAATAAATTATTTGTAATTACGTGTTGAAATATAGCAGTGATATTAAAAGCTTATAGGTTTTTTTTTTACAATAACAGTCTTACTTATAAACTTATTTTAGCGTTAAGAGGTGGTTAAGAATTGCTTAAATAGCTGTCAAAACACCACCGGTTCCTAGTTTAAACCTTATTAAGAGGCAAGGTGGCGGGTTTTTACTTACAGCTGATCGAGTAAATTTGAACTATAACTAAGCATAACTTTGCGAAATTTTTATAAGTAAGACTGTTGATGTTCAAGGCCCACAAAATTATAATTAATATTTATAAATTATATAAATTACCAACCAAAGCGTTTAGGTTATACGAGAATTTAGCAACGTACAATACTTTATTAGCAGCAAGAGCAGAATAACTTAACAAGACGACCAAATAAAATCTTTACGATAAAAAAAATGAGACCGATAAATCGTACAGTGTAAATGGATCGGCATACCACACAGCGTTTCCGTGTGCGGTAACTCCAACACTGGATTATGTTTATGACATCTGCTCAGAAACTTACTGCTTCTTCACATAATTTATTGTTCCATCAGGCGAATGTACGATGTACAAATATTTTGACGAAACGTGAGGTCATAAGGCGAGAAACGCCCAGTGTTTTGTATGAGATTATATTGGGGGAAGATTCTGTGTTTACTGAGGCGGTAATTGACAAACTGCGTTAATTTCCTGGTGTAGGAAGCAAGAAATCACTAACAATATTATTATATGTATGTATTATCGACATGAATCAAGATTGTAGGGCCTAATTGATTTAGCATGTTGTTTTATTCAATTGAGATATATTCTGTTAATTATTACATGATATGAAATGAGTCTACGGAGGGCGCTGGTCACGAGGGATTTCTAAAATAACCTGGAACAAATTTTGGTTAATGACACGAATTAACCTTATGGACTACAGAATTAATTATGAAGTGTCATTAGTGAGTGTAATAATTTCTATAGTAATTACTCAAAATCTTATCACAGTGTGGATTTACTTATATCTCTAACTTCATATCTATCTATCAGAATTCATAGCCGAATACCCAGCACATGGACCGATGTCATTAAATCGTCTACAAAGTGTTACTGAATGTACACGCAGTGCCGTGAATAAAGAGAGATGGAGAAGTATCGCAAAAGTCTCAACCAATTTTTCATTATCCATAACCACGACTACTTCGCCAGGAGTATACGACTGAGAAGAAGAATCATCATAATATATTCTGTTGATGAATTATGCTATTCAAAATATTTTACAAGATACACCCATTGACAATCCATTGAAATATTCATAGTAAGATCTTGGACAGTAAATTCCTAAGCCGAAGTCAACAAGGTAGAATGTTGGCACGGCATCAAAAGTCTGTTGAACTATAATCGGTTGATATCTTCTCAACTTACAGCACTTTTACATCTCCAATATCCATAAGTTTTATATTGTTCTTTCGCATTTAAACATTTGTGATAATTTGTATTTCATTTCTTAAAGTTTTGATAAAGCGACTGCAATTCATTTAATAATAAATAGTATCTGCTAGATTTGTATGTATTTTTACTTATTCTTACCATTTTCTTGGCAACGGTAATTCGGATATAGAGAATATAAATTATATTCTAAACTTTTCAGTTTATCTCGTGTATTTTTAATTTCATTAGTACCGTGAGCGTATATACAAATTACTTACGATATTACTACTAGTTTCTTTTCGAAATATGCTGGTAGTAGAATATATTTTATATCCGTTCGGATAACGACCACCGTACACAAGGTGTTAAAACCCACCATAGTGGTCCACGTAAGTGTGTCGCGTTACGGGATTCGCCTATCTATATCCTGTTCTAATAGACCAGCATAATTGTGGCGACTGTCGAGGGGTAATCATATCTTGTCAGTCGACATTTTATTGGACCCACTTCACTTACCATAAGGTACAGTGGGGACATTTAGAAGTGCACTAAAAAAAATACTCTTCCTTCTTTATCGTAGTAGGTTAAAAACAGACAAGTCTCGAGGATATTGATGAGAAACTGTCCTGCCAGACCACCACAAAACTGCATTGCGATCATTCACCAAACCAATAGCTCTTAAGAGAATACTAAATAAATCAGCCATTCCTTCTCTCCCCGCTGTCATTCGAACCCGTGTCACTGCGCTGTACTTTAATTAATTAAAGTGAATCGCGAGTCAAACGATGCATTTAGAGCTATCATTTGTTTTGTAGAGGACTTAAATTATTTTTGTCACGGGAAAGAAGTTTGTTTGTAGCAAGATATTTGTGTAAAAAGCGGCGATAGCCTAGTTGGGTGGGGAACGGACTGATACATACACCTCTGACTTTTCTAAAAAATCATGTGTGTATTCTTTGTGAATTTATCGTTCGCTTTAACGGTAAAGGGAAACCTCGTGAGGAAACCAGCACATCTGAGAAGTTCTCTATAGGAATTTCGAAGGTGTGTGAAGTCTACGAATCCGCACTAGGCCAGCGTGGTGGACTAAGGCCTAATCCCTCTCAGTAGTAGAGGAGGCCCGTGCTCAGCAGTGGGCAAGTATATAATACAGGGCTGATATCATTATTATTATTAACATATTTGTGTACGCCCGGAGGTGTTAAACCCAACATAGCGGCTCACTTAAGCGTGTCGAATTCAGAGATCAGCCTGTGTATATCCGGATTCAACAGGCCGGCATAATTATGTCGACTAGCGATGATCATCACATCAATTGATATGGTGTCAGCATTTACCATCAGATGTAATAGGTCACTTTACTGTTCTCGTACTAATAAAAGGCGACACCGTTGAAGTAAATCAGAATATTTATTCTGGTATTATCTAATGGTCCGGGAATTGTAGACTCCTGGTTAACGTAAAGGTTGATTACGGGATGTTTTCAGGTAGACTAGAATAAATTATTAAATTAATTTAATTCATTTCATTTATTTAATCTAAAAAGGCAGCACACGTTAATAGCGTGATACTTGCCTATATTATTATCTGTATATTAAAAGTAAGTTATTTTTTTTTTTTGAGATAAATTATAATTTGAACGAAGACACCAAAAATATATGAATAAATTTTAAAGATTATAAACATACAAAATTGAGGACCGCTTTTTGAAGTGTTTCTCGTGATTTATACTTTCTCTTCTGCTGTCTGCTTTTATTTTTCTTTCTTTCTGGATTTAGTATCAAGAAGACTGTAGTTAAATATGGTTGAAAATATCGACACTAACTTAACTAAAACTCTTTATACCACATCCATCACAAAAACGAAGTATTCACAGAATATCGGCAACTTGGGGAGCGTTTCACAATCACATTTGTCGAGCGAAAATAAGCCTTATTTCAAAGGAACGGGTAGAAAATACTAATAGAAGTATTTCCGAAGGAGCGACTCCGCGCGATCACCGATCGTAGTGGAACTATTCCACTGGGTTTTAGGGATGGGGTTGAGTCAGTATCGATATTTTTTATTGTATAATTTGCAGTCTTCGAAACGTCGGGAGAAAATTAAAAATATAAAAAACGCGATAAAATAGTTTAATTTTAATATCGATATTGCATTTAAAATTTTCTTAGAGCCTGTTTAAGATTGAGTTAAATCTTGTAGTTAAATTTAATATAGGCGACCAAATACAAAACTGAAGTTTCAAATAACAGAATATAAACGAACAAGTGCATTCAGCATTAACTGTCTTATAGGTTAAAAAGCCGGATTACATTTATTTGAATGTTGTTTGGCCTTTAAAAATATGCAATAAAGGTGGAAGTTTGATAAAACCGAATAGCTATTGTGCTGGCGATATTCGTATTGTATTTAAATGTTTTTATATGCATCAAAATTACGATACTATAGGACACATTTCTAAACTCGAGAAACCGAGTGAAACCAGCCACACATTAACGTGAGCCGGGATAAAATCTGAAGAATAGTTTCATTTGAATAAAAAAAATCATTTAACTGTAAAAACTTTTCGTTTTTTTAATCAAACAAGCTCGATCTGGATGAGATCTATAAGGTCATAGTTTTAAACCTCAAAAATGCTGTCATTAGAAGAATATTACTATTATAGATATTAAACTAATATTATGCAATACAGAAAGGCAAAATAGAAAAAATGCTTTGTAATATTTTAATATGCATAATTAAAAAATATACTTAAATAAAATTCTAATAGTAAATTTCAATTTCAATTCTTATACTACTAAAACAACTTTCAAAACATAAAATTCTGGTAAGTCGATAGTTTTCAATAAGCCGGCGCCACACTACCGGCGCCGCACTATTTAGTATTCCGTCCAATGACAAGTGGGCCATCCTTTTTAATACAGCCTCTGCTTTTTACCCTTTGAATTTTGAGATAGTGCTGCACCGAGTCCGTGATCAGAATAACGCCGAAATAACTTGCTGACTTCTGTTACATTTTGCGAATGATATTTCGCGAATGGGCTTTTCGTTTGTATAGAATTTCGCTTTATTTATTTTTGAAAATGGAACGGAGATTTAAAATTGGAATGATTGATTCAGTTTATTTTTAAACCGTTTTGAAGAGGTGATTGTTAGTATAATTTTATTTTTGGTTGTACATTTTTTTTTTGTTTTTCGTTGGTATATTGATTTTCGGCCTGACTTCTGGGTTTTATGCTGTTAATGAAATAAGTAGTAAGTAAACTAGAGCATTAAATACCTATAAAAAATTGTCACAAAATTTCGTATATTTTTTTTACGTTAATAGAAACTATGATGGTAGTTGAGACTCTAACTTATCATACTAGTAACGTGGTTTGCTATGCCTTTAGAGGATCGTCTGCTACCCAGTGTAGGTACATCATGTAAATTAACTTGTGTCTCAAATATTATGAACATGTTGATACCTATACACTACAATTAAAATATCCGAGCATATCCATTGTATTTTATCAAGAACATCATAAATCTGCGTCAATAAAGGCTATAATATATTCACTTGAGGATACCGGAACAGGAAGTGCGGTAGTAAAACTATCGAATCATAAAACATCTGTTTGATTTATTGTCTCGTGGGACACGCGACCTTTGACGATCTTCGACTGTAAAGGAATATGAGTTCGATTCATAGCTATTTAATGCTGTTGTCAACTGTCTGGGGACTAGTACAATTTCTAAGTCGGTCAGGTTAGTAAGAGATCGCATGGCTAATTTCTACTATGCCTATTTCTGAATTAAGTTTTTTGTTTTTTTTTTTTATTACTTTGCAAGACGAGTCGAGCTTGTCGTTCGCTTGATGGTAAGCAATACGACTGCCCATAAACCACCATCTAACACCTTGAATTACAAAGTATTGTTTGGTATTCCACTGCGCTCGGCCATCCTAAGGCGTGAGATGTTAAGTCATATCATGTCCAGTAGTTACACTGGCTACAATGTTCTTTAAACCAAAACACAATAGTAACTACGCACTGCTGCTTGGCGGCAGAAATAGACATGGCGATGGTACCTACCCAGGCGGACTCTCACATATGACAGACCTATCACGACCAAATAATGCAGCTAATGCGATCAAACGTTAATCATTTTAAGTTGACACGTACAGAATGATAATTATAATAGATTCCCTGGCGTGTAGTTATTAATTATAATATTAGTGATAAATCAAAATTTATGGAATTCGCCTGTATTACCTATTATTCAAAAGGCTGTTATTTAAGGTTAATTATAATCTATCTTACCTACATTAGGAACATGTTACGTTATTAATTAGAGATGATCAGGATATGGGATATAAAATAATACACAAAATAAGTTAAGTTTACTTGTTAAATTAACTTAAACCAAGCAATAACTAAAACGAATACAGTCCTCAAATGCACTAAAGATCAAAATCATAAATCTGATTCAAGCCAAGACTTGATAAATAAGCCAAATATTTAAAGGATTCTGGGAGCCTGGAGCTGAAAACATGTAAAATATTGTCAACATTTGTCCGAAACTTTCCATACAAAGCAATTCACAATATTCAATGATATAAGTCTTGGTTCGGCACTGGGAGTTACAATACTAGATTTATTGATTCGAAAAGTACAACTAAAGTTAGGCCTTAATAATTTTGCGTTGTAAGCAAAGCTTTGCGAACTGCTTGCTGATCTCATAACATTTCTATAGATTTATTGGTTCCATCTGATAATTTGTTATTAATAATGAAGAATAATAAATCATATAATTTGTTTGATATGTTTCAATAATCGAAAACAATTGAGACCTTAGATTCAGTAAACGATGACTAAGTAGAAGCCTATTGGTAACAAGGACACTAAAGGTCTAAATATTCTGTGTAATGCTCTTAATCTCTAACAGTATTTAGGAAAGGCAATAGATTGTCTTCACTCACAATTTCATGAATGCACAATCTTCTTAACAATAAGTGTATCCTAGTTCTATGATCTTAACCTACTTTTTTTTATTACACTTTTTAAAAAATTTAAAATCCTTTTATCCTTTATGAGATTTGTTGGAGTTAATAATATGACGAAAATACATGACTAACATATTATATAATTACATTATGTTAGTAATGTATTTATATATTTACACCAAATTTTAATGACCTAAAAATATATTTAAAAATGTGCAAGTGTTGAAACGTTTTTAGTCGTTTTCCACCAAGCTTAAAATTATTAAAAATATTCTATTTTTATTGATATAAAAATGATAATTTGTTCTAGAAACTCAAATTCACAGCATCATCTTGCATCATTGGGATCTCATTCAATATCGAATGCTGTTCAGCCGATCGCGAACTTCTTAGGGCTGATACAGAGCTTTTGCTGCGTCTGAGAGGAGGCCTTGCTCTGATTCTGCCTTCGTATTTGTGCCTTTTGTGGTTTAGTGGACTTCCTGGATCCATCTCCTCACATTTGCGTTTGGATGTTGATGATGAAGTAGAATTAAATGTGTCTTGAGGGCTTTGAGGACTTGAACCTGAAATATAATAAGTGTTAAGGAATACCTTGACAGATCGTGTTGCTACGGAAGTTTACACCGTTTCTTCTTCACAGTGATAACACAGTCGTAGTAGATTTATGATGATGAATTGATGATTTATGATAAGTGCTTATGAAAGACTGTTTTGTATTTGAATTTGAGTTCTTATATTTATACATTTTAAAATTGCCTTACAAATAAATTTGTATATGTCTAATAATAATCTGCGAAAACCGTATTTTTATACCGAATATTTTTGAATTATCAAGTACTACATATCCTACCACTGCGATAGTGCTCTGAGAAATTAATGTTCAAAGTGATGCCCAGTAATTATAGAACTTAAATCGAGAAATCTTACCAACGAAATAATACGAGAGATCACCTGCTATTGTTTTAATCTTGGTAATTTTATTACAGGTTTAAAAAAAAAAAACAAAATACTAACGCGCCTATTATGGAAGTACAAACCCCTCAATTTTAGAAGCAAAAACCATGGTAGTTTCTAGAAAATGAAAATGGAACCAGAAAGCGGTTGAACAAAGTTCGCCCGTTCGCATGAAGGCGTCAGATGATTGGCAGACTATGTATTTTGAATTCAGGCCAAAATTTCTCTATTCCCCGCTATTACCTAAAACCTTAAATTGAAAATGTTAGTCCGGTTTTTTAGTACCGGTTTTGATGGATGTTTTAGTGTCTCCGTCCCGTTCGTGTATAAAAGTTTTTAGATTATGAAGTACTAAATTTGTAGTGGCAATAATATCATTTAATATCTAATTTAAAAAAGTATTTAGATGTGATTGACGTATTAGAGTAGACTAATATTTCGCTATCTTAGGAACATAATATGTTAAACTCGGCAATGAATCCGACTAAAATGAAATGCTGACAGTCACTGCTTTCATAGCCTACGCACCCAATTGTTACATCAAATACTTTTTGTATTTTTATTTAAATTATTCAGTTTACATCACGTTCATAATTTATACCCACTCATGTTAAATTTACGCGCGGTTATGCCGACTGGTTTCTGCAATTAACGCCAAATGTTTCAGCGGATGATATAAAAACAACCTCATTTTTATACTCAGCATTGATAACTCAGTATGGACAGCGTATTGTTGGGAAGCTGGATATTGCCTAGTTGTATAAAGCCTAATTCGAACTCGACTAGAATTTTAGTTGAAAAGCGAGTAATTTATGACGGTACCTGAACATTGAACATATAGTCGAGTAGATTTGTAGAGATACGTTTCGATGTTGAATACTCGCCACTCGACTAAAATAATAGTCTAAATGAGCCTTTAGTAGAAAATTTATTTATGGTTGAAAACATATTTAATGATAATTGTGATTAATAGTAGACTACTCAACAAAGTCTAAGGAACAAAACAAGTAAATCAATTTATTTATGAACCCTCTTTAAAAAAAGGACTGGCCACTAAAATTTAAAAAAATTGGTTGTAAAAGCTTTAAATAAATCTTATAAATAAAAAAAAAACATAAACCAAAATCTTTTCGCAATGTGGCGGGAAAACTTAACTTGTTCGTAGAGTATAATATTCTAATTAAAAAAGTGATGATTATAAGTGTTCGATTTTTTTTTGTTATGAAAAACAAATATCCCTACTGTCCTGCAATTTTTGTGAGCGTTACGTCACGTCGTGAGGAAATTTCTGTAAATTAAGATACCATGTTAGTAAATCCAACTATCGTTTCCGCTTGTTGTTTCTCATCTAATATTAATAAATTTGGTTTATAGGGCACTTGAATTGTATCAGTGGTTGTAATTTATAAAAATTGCTAGAACTTTTTAGGATATAAAAGTTGTAATTCATTATTATTATATTATAGTAAAGTCAACACATCTAGGCTTCCAGCAATATTCAATACGGTGGGCTCTTGCAGCGAGTATGACATCGTTTCCAAAATTTACAACGTGAATTCTATATACCCCTTACCCTGGAACTGTTCCAGATCGTATGAATTTTTACGGAAACCACAAAAAATTTGGACTTCATCCAATCTCCGTTATTAAGACTCGATAAATTGACAGGTTCATAGACTGTATGCTTGTATATGGTTACATTAAGTATGTCTCATAAGAGTGTAGTTACGTATCATTATTTTACTTAGTGCTTCCACAATAGTGTGGATTATTGTCTTCCGATTTAAAGGAATTTGGAGCCAGTATTGTTACTAGGGATACAGACAAAATCTATAGCTCAGGGTAATTAACTGAAATCATAATATGCTTGGTTTAAGGGAAAACGTGGGCCTTGTTAACAATGGAGCTAATTGCTTGTCTCGTTAATTATTTACATAAAAAAAAGAATATAAAGAAATGAGATTATGACATAAATTTGCGAAGTTTTCGTCAGACATAAAATAATCAAATAATTTGGCGTACTATTACAATTTGTCCGAATTATATTTTTTTTTCTCGAGTTATTTTTACGTACGAATAATTTCCGTTTTAACACCACATTCCAATTCGAACAAAAGCAGTAAATCATCAAAGGAAGGGATAACCGAAACAATACCCTTAAACACACGGGACTCTAAAGGGACCTCGGAAAACACTAAAACGACTCCATTAAGAAATGAGAAAAGGCAATAAAAGTGTCTCAGATAAATTACCCTGACCGCCCCAAAACACGTTGCGGACAGCCCTGGCAACGCAGGACCACATGTTCTCCTTCACTGATTCACCGTGGTTGTCCTCTATCATATCACTCTCCACTTGTTTTTTGGTAACAGTCTTCTTCGTGATGGTGAATTTGAATTGTATTTCTGTTTCTTCTTCGGAAGTTCTGAAGACTGTACTTAGGCAATTTTGTAGAGACCCTGCGATGTTGGCTGTTAGGGCTGTGATTGCAGTGTTCATGCCTAGTTCTGACGAATCTATGCAGGTTTTGTAAGCGTCTTCTGAATCCCTTGACAAATTGACCATTGGACTCTCTTCTACGAAGTCTATAGCTCTAGCTGGGAGACCATGTTCGGTTGTGGGTGGGGTGCTTTCCTGCGGTTTCTCCTTTTTGGTGATTGGAGTTCTGGTGAGGATGAGCCCTTGGTTCTCGAAGCGGTTGATCAGCGCTTGAAATCGAGGGTTGTAGCAGAACCGTTTCTGAGGGCCTGGTGTCAGCATGCGTCGAGGTTTGCGGTATACTGAAATATAATGATTGCAGTAATATAGATAAGTAACCAAAAATAATATTTCCAAACTTAAATTTTAGTATAAATTTTAAATCAATAGTATGATTTACTGATACAGGATATTATTTTCTATCATTTAATTATGTTGATATAAGCCATCATCACTTCATTTGAAGTTACAAGATGGCTATATACAATTTTAAATAAAGGAATTAAAATCCCACCTAAACATCACGATTAACAGTCCAAATATACTGCCACACACAAGCCGATCTTGATACACTAACTAGATACCATACACATTACGTTGCGAATTAGTGGCCAATCTAATTGGCACAAGCTATCTGCAGATATTCGGCAATCAATTGCGTAACTAACCTCGTTTCGATTTGGCTTCCTGTTCGAACACTGTGTCTTCAGCAAATTTGACTTTCTTCTTCATAGATGATTCTACATTAGCAGAGTCCTGGAAAGTGACGTGCTTCTCGGAGCTATCCTGGCTGCTGAGACGGAGCCGGCTGGCCGTGATGATAATGCTCTTTAGTTTTGGAGGTACAGCATCGGAGTCTGTTTTAGATGGCTAGAAATATGCATTAAGTTATTTTAGCTAGTTTTTAGTTACATTGTATTGAAGTTGTAACTGCATATTCATTATTTACAACAAGCTTAAATTACGTTGAACTATGATTTTATAATTTTTTTTATTGCCTATGTTCGTTAAACATCAATTAATTTATTTGATGACATTTACGTCACAATAATTATATTTCTGATTTATAATATAATTAAATCGATAATTACCATTAAGAGAATACGTACCTCATTTCCCATGCTCTGTGCTGGGCTCCCAGTATTCTCTATTTCCGAGAGAGGGGAATCAGCTCCTGCGTCAGGGAATAATGACCATCCACCACAGGCAGGATGCGTGGGCGTGCTGGTGGTCACCGTCTGTGTCAGTTTCATCAGGTGTGGAAGATGAGATGTTGGTGTGGTCATCTCTTTTTGAATTTCTGAAACATTTAAGGGAGGTATGATGGTTCGTTATTTACTATTGTGTACTTATGTATTTTCTTACCTGCATCCACTTCGTGTCTTGAAGGCGTGGTACTGGACATAGGATATCCATTAAACTGGGCTTCATCATCCACGGTCTCCTCGTACTCTTCTACGACTTTCTGCCTCATCAAGCTCAGGAGTTTCTTGGCGTGAGGAGTAGCAGCTCTTTGCCTCTTCAGCTTAGATACCTTACCAGTTAGTTTTGGATGTGGCGTTCTACTACCAACTCTAGAAGTGCCTTCTTCATCATCACTCGTATCATAATCAACAATATTAGCTTTTCTAACTGTAGGAGTTATTATAGCTGTTTTAGTTACTTTATTTATTTCTTCACTAACTTCTTCATTGACAGATATTTTCTCGTAAAGAGAATCAAATTTATCGTCAACTTTCTGTCCCATTTCTTCATTCTTTAGTAATTCAGAAATACTTGAACATTCTTGTATGTTTAGTAAGTCCTCCATTTTGTTGAAATGTTTAGAGCACTTGCTACAATGTAAGGGCAAGTGTTCTTCAGAGATGTGATTAAGAAAATCCTGGTTAAGATGTTCTGGTCTGCAAAGATATTTATATCCTCTGCAGATGGGGCAGTCGTATGTAAGGTTATGTGTCGATTGCTCGTGGTTCCAACGACAATCAGCGCAGCAGAATACCAAGTTACAAATTATGCAACGGGCCTGAAATTTTAGTTACTTTCTTTTATTTATAGTTTAATAGTAGCCTGTGGAGCAATGGACTATAAACTGTAAAACTATACGCGATGGGTTCGAAATTTGCACAACAACAAGACAAAAGTTTGCTACTTTTCATGTCATCTCTAAATGTGTTGAATGTATTACTATTATTATATCAAATATTTTAAGTAGATGTAGAATATGTAACATAACACAACATAGTACGATCAATAACTGCATAAATTGTGTACTTGGGGCACGGGAAGCGAATCCATTTAGCAAATTAAATTCCCGGGTTAAGCCAAGCGGCGTAAAGGAGTCGAGCCGAAGCTGCATTGACCCGAATTATCATTGAGTTACACATACAGTATAATGATTTCTTATGTTTACGCGAATGTTAGACATTGGAATAGAACTCGTGATCCCATCGCCAATCCGCCCGGTGACCACGAAAGATGAAAAGCCTTCGAAACGTCAGGAGACAATTTAAATACAAATAGGTGCGAAAAATTCTGTAAACACTTTTATTGAAAATCCGTAAACATTTTTATTTGAACACACACAGTATTTTAAATATCTGGTAATGCTGTTGTTTAGCATATCTTCTACCACCGTGTTGAAATACGTATAGCTATAGCAATTCTTAGCTACTAGTTTGCGCTGTGTTAAAAGAAAGTTTGTATCAGGCTTTATTTAAATAATTATAGCCAAATTTATTTTCGTTCGGGTTAGAATTGATTGTACATAATCTTATTACACAAATATTAAGACCCACATAACTTAAAATAACCGTGCACCGCAACAAATGTCTGCAGTCTAATTTTCTCAGTGTGGGGTTTGAACCCGTGGCCTTTTATTTCATAGTCGGGTAATCACCCGCTGCGTCACGTAGTTATATATTTCTTTAAAACAATATTATAGTAATTAGGTGCGTGCTGTTGTTGCGTTTGTAGTAATTGACTCGTTAACCTATTTGAAGCCTGGCCTAATAATTGACATAGTTCGTAGTTATTTCTTATTAGTAAAGTAAAAAGAAAAATGGAAATAAATGATTTTTTGTTCGATAAAATACCCAAGCACATATGTATTTTCACACATATTAAAAAATTAAAGGGATCACAATTAAGTTCTTTACATAAACTAAGGAACAAACACAATATAATTTCTGATATGTTTTTAGAAGAAGCCCACGTTCACATTCGCATTTCATTTACTTCAAATAATAAAGTAAAAATGATGCTATGTTAAATTATTAAAACATAAAAATTGTAAGTTATTTTGTGGGTACTGGATTATATAGACATAAATTATCTTCCGGGATCAGTCTGTGTACATCCAGTTCCAACAGGCCGGCATTATTGTGTCGACTGCCGAGGGGTAATCATCTCTCGTCAGTTGACATTCTATTTGACTTAACATTAGATGCAGTGGGGTCAATCTATCGTGGAGGTGTAAAAAAAAAACTAAACCTCAATTTTAGCGCACCACTAGAAGACTGTTTATAACACATTTACACCACTTTATTAAAAAATCAAACTATTTTATTAATTGTAATTAACACATTTAAAAGTCAATTCTACGTTGGAAAACATTTACCACCCACAATGGGAATCTTCCTAACACATTTACACCTTTTTATTAAAAAATCAAAACTCTTTATTAATTGTAATTAACACATTTAAAAGTCAGTTCTACGTTGGAAAACATTTAGTCCAGTAAGGCGCCAACAATGGGAATCTTTCGCAGTATATAAAAATAGAAAAGAATAAAATATACGTAATAATTACTTACTTCAACAAAACCTTTCATTTTCACACATTTGTAACGGCAAAAAAATCATTTCAAACACATTAATCACTTCACAATGCATACAATTAATTCGATGCACTGTCTACCTTCATTTATTTGATAAACGAACGTTCCAAATGGATGTTTTAAAAATGTTTACGAAGATTGATATAATTTTTATAATACAAACTTTTAAGTCGCTTTAGAAAAAACGTTTTGTTAATTTATTATTGTAAATAAAAATTAATTAACGCTTAAAATATTTATAAATGGATATAGTGTTAGTACACAGTTTTTGAGGAAGTCTTAAATACTACATAATATATTAATAAAATGTTTCATATATATTGACCAATAGAATATCATAAGGACTACTCGTTATGGTATGACGGGAATTTTGCGACAATGACAATAGATCTACGGATAATCTACTACTGGCGCCATCTCGTTAATACCTATTGCACTACGTTGCGTACGAAGACGGTACATTACTGATGAAAACTAAGGCATTTTTTAAATCTTTTTTTATACACTACAATAATGGGTTTACGTCAATCAGGCAATGCTCACTACTATAACTCAAATACTGTCAAAACATCGCATTGTTATTCGTTGGTAGTTACATAGGAAAAGGTGACAGATTTTATAGCTAGCAGTTTTTATCGGACCTTAAAACTAGATTTATAGATTTTTACTTTAGGGTCGATAAAGCACCTAGTCTTGATTAATGACGACCATGGAATCACTACCAACATCCCTTCTCACATCTTTGGTAGCTTTTAGATAGTTTTTTGACAGCCCCTGGTATCGCACGTTCATGGGCGACCACCTATCATCAGGGTGGTCATCACCCTCCGTAGGCTATAAAGAACTTGGTAGACAATCTCGATGGCGTAGTTATATTAGGGTACGACTGTTGCGCTGAAGTCTCCGGTTCGACTCCTTGCTGAGTAAAGTTATCACTTTATCCATCAGAGAGTAACCAGACCAACCTTGACTTGTACCCAACACCAGATAAACCTTGTATCCAAAGTCTATCTGGTCAGCATCAACCCTGGAGCATCAGCGTCAACATGAATAAATACTACACGGATTAGGGTAATACACAACGGAAAGTAGTTGCACTAATTGCGCCTACCCCTTTGAACAAGAAGCGTGAATGTAAAAGAAATATTTTAAAAAACATGTCAAACCCACAAACTTGACCCGTTTATTGAACATATTCAGTTTGAACGTTGACCACAAGGCAAAGTGACATCCTGTCTGCGGCCGGGGCATCCGCCGCGCTCGGCACAGGAAATTGTTTGAGCCGAGTACAGCGTTACTCTGCCAGCTTATTTAGACGGCGCTGTTTTATGTTAATAGTACAAAGTGTAGCTAGTGTAACTACTGGACATAATATTACTTAACATTTCAGGATGGCGAGCGTAGTGGTAGCGTACCAAACAATAATTTGTAATTCAATTGGATGGTGTTTATTCTGTTTCTGGGCGGTCGTATCACTTACCATTAGGCGAACGGCAAGTTCGTCTCGTCATTCAAAGTATTGGCGTGGTAATGAAAAAAGTATTGGCGTGAAGAATGAAAACAGTGTATGGCTTAAGGGTGCCCAATTATTTTATACTCATCGAACACAAAAGATTTACACGATATTGAACTTTAATAATAGCAAGAAGTATATTTAAGAAACCCGCAAAACGTTACAGATAGTATAATTCACAACAAGCTAGATCTATGACGTCGGCAGTGAAGGGGTTTGTGACTTCAATATTGTGATTAAGGAAAGCCGTCTTACCATTACCTTAGAGAATGAAACTTGTCCACGTTGCTGTTTTGTTCCCCATTGTGTGGTGAGTGAATAAATAAACCCAGCAAAATTAGAGCTCGGCTTTTCGTTCCACATTTTTAAGTGATTGTCTACAACGATATATTTATTAAATCGACATATTAGAATTGTAACTCAACTATGCTTACAATCAAGTACACTGAATCAGAAATACGTAAGGCATATCGATAAATACCGGCGAAGAAGTGACACGCGAAGCTTTTATAGCAAGAAGCTAGTTGGGTCGGGCCCGCTGGGAAATCTGCACACGTTTGTGGCAACTTGTGCGGGATGCGGACTATATGGAATAACTTAGTCAAATGGTTTAAATATTATACAGTACACAGTACACATTATGTATTGAGATGTTAAGGAGTCGGCGAGTCAGCGAAAAAACTGCTCTATGGCAGCGGCATTAGATGTTAAATTTCTTTATTTCCAATAAAATTAGTTACAATGATTTTTAATATTAGTTAGCGTTAGTGCTATCCAGATTGAATTTTACATACGTGAGACTAATTATTAACAAAATTGTTTATATATCTATCCTATATCCGTAGCAAAAACATGACGAATTTACAGACATCATATCTATCAAAATTAGTTCATTAGGAGCGACGCAAGAACAGACCATCCAACCATACGTAAATATAAATGATGTCAAAATCATTACTATCTTTACTACGGTGAAGTCGGGTCGATGTAGTCATAGATAATCCACTGCACTTGCACAAAAAACAATAACCAAATAGATGCAAACGAAATTCCAGGTGGGATAACCGGGAGAGCGATACGTTGAAATGGGATTAAACGTTATTTTGTTCGTGGCTGCTCCACCTGTTGCCATGGCAACCTGTTGGTACCACGCTCATTTATAATGTACAATCCACTTTAGAAGTTTGAAGTTACAACTATTTTAGTCTTATGGGTGTTGTGTAATCCCCATTATCTACCGTACTCACGTAGTTAGGGGCCTGGAAGTTAAGCGAGAGAACAATGTGGGAGGGGAGGACTAGACAATCATCACTAAAAGTATTTATACTTTTAAATATGTTATAGAAACAATTTGGCTTAGATTTTGCGGCCGACTGTCTGACTTCAACGCTCTCTTGCCAATGTGGGAAAAATACACAGTTTATAAGCCATTGAAATTAAGTAGGCGAGGTGAGTGTCAAAAAATAGGAAGGAGATAAAAAAAAATTGATGGTTGGAAATTTTTGATGCAATATACTTGCATGTGACGTCAGCAGGAATCGATGCGTGCGAAAGAAAGAGATGGAGCGATATCTCTACTCCATGCCCACTGCGGCACGTATCAATATTTGAAATTTGAATTACTACCTGATTTCTTATCGAATTTTAATGCTGTTTATTCGGAAGGATTTATTATTTACTAATTGTTGCTACATATTAAAAAATACACTAAATATAGTCAAATATATTTAGTGTCCTGTCACAAGACCAAAGAGACAACAACACGTGAAACAGATATGCCTATTTAGTATATTTATACGCAGAAGTTTCTTATACATTATATATAGTATATTGTACATAAGGATCAAAGCCCCAACAACAGACTTTTTATATTCTCACGTATTTTCTTCGAGGGTTTGTGTTACTTTTATATTTTTATCGGTATTCTGGGTAGTGTTGGGTTTCGTTGAAGCCTCAATGTTTTGCTATAAATATATTTTGATATTCCATTTTAGTTTGTTTATTTGATAATATCGGTGGATGGTAAGCTGTTTGATATAAATTTGTATATTGATACTTTGTTTTTGTTAGTACATACCCTCTGCTCGAGATTTTGTTGTTTAAGTCCTTGAAGAGATAAAACGATATGGAATAATGTAATGAAATGAAACCATTTGAACTTGTAAAATGTTATACTTACATTGTCAATTTCTGCCGCCATGCAGTAGTGTATAGTCATTGTTACGTTCCGATTTGAAGAACATTGCAGCCAGTGTAACTACTGATCATAATAAAACTTAACATGTCATCTCTTAGGATGACGAGTGCAGTGGAATATCAAATACTTTGTAATTAAATTGGATGGTGTTTCTACTGTTTATGGGCGGTCGTATCGCTTACCATCAGCCGAACGACAAGCTCGTCTCGTCATTCAAAGCAATAAAAAAAATGATTGTGTATAACATAAAGGATTTTTGCGTATGTGTTTGGACGAGCCTCAAAGCTTGCGGCTCGTCCCGACCGACGTAAAGAGACGTCGTTAAGTCAATTAGACGACCCGTACTATAAGGAGGTCGGAACGCATTGTAGATCCTGTAGCGAGAGCGGATTTTAGTATTATCTTACTAGTTTTTGCTCGTGGTATCGTTCGCGTGAATGTATTTTCTAAGAAGAGATTTCACGGGGTATTTTTCTGGTAATCTGAACTGTAGTTTATAAATTATAATATGGTAGTTTGAGATTTGATTAATTTCAGGTGACAATTTCTTTCAACACTTCAAGACAATGGAGCTCATTCTGCGTAGATGGGACCACTACAAGCAAAAAATTCAAAAAGTTGTATAATTGTAAAATGTAGGTAGGTATTGTAACTTTAACTTTACGGATGAACAACACCTCAGTCCCCCCCGTGACCACGAAGGCTGCAGTCTTCGAAACGTCGGGAGAAAACTAAAACATTAAAACCGCGATATAATTCGAAAAATTGATGCATTTTTTTTTTTTTTTCAAATTGAATTAATTGTATGTATATCAAAGTTTGTAATGTGAACTTCCGTCTAAAGTTAACGGATATCCTGTTTCGGATAATAAAATGAAAATCGTATCAGAAATTTATAATGTGTCTCTTTATTGGATATAGGTTTCTTTTGTATAAAGTTAATTAACCAATACCTATTAAAAAGAATCATTGACTTTTAATAGTATTAAGTAAAAAATCAAATAGTTCAAAATAACAATGGCCTCAATATACATTTTGTTGCAAATATTCGTCAAGTTAATTATAAAAATACAGTTATTTAGCTCGACACAGTTTCGCTATTGAAAAATGGAACAATTGAACTAATGAATGGTCCGTTCAATATTTATCAAGAGCATTTCATCTTATCTGCAATAACTATCATGAAAGTTTCGATTGACTGACGTAATACAATGGAACTTATGGAAGTGTAATAGAGGAATATGGTTTAAGATTGTTTCTTTTGTAGCACGTATTACCGTCTATTATCCAATATCACCGTCCCAAACCTTGCCTTTTAATAGTCTAATGGCATCTTTAGTCAATGATTTGTTAAATTCTAGATTTGACTCCTAGGTTTGATTTGTTGAAAAGCCAATTAACTTAAGCGCCAGATTTTGCGATATCAATTTATATACAATATATTTGTAAGCAGCATATTATTCGGCGCCTTAAGATTTTTTTTGAAAAAAGAATGTCGGTTCAATGTATTAGCCTTTCAACCATTGAATACTCTTTAGTCTAATTGCAAGCTTTTGCTTGAAAACGCAATGATCTAGAATAGATTTCCAGGGCAATTTTGTCTGTATTTTTATCGTAACAAAGCTGAGTTGTAATAAGAATATATTTAGTCCGCTCTCCGCTTCGCTTTACTACCATGTTCGTGCGTAAACACCGCGTAAACGAGTTGTCGCTTATTCTTTCTGTCATGCGCGCCACCTTTGCGCTTCACGTCCAATTAAACATGTTAATTACTTTGTTACGTTTACGCTTGTTTTGAACGTTAAGTGAGATTTATGGTTACAGATTGGCTGTATTACGTCTGAGCTTGTATTTTACTTGTTTTATATGTATATATTCATGCGCGGTATGCTAAGTTGATCAGTACTTACCTAATATTCTTAATATTCAAATCAATTAACACAAGAATTAACTCCATTACATTGCTGCCTAGTGCGGACTGATAGACTTCACATATCTTCAAAATTGTTATAAAGAACTTCTCAGGTATGCAGGTTTCCTCACGATGTATTTCTTCTCTGTTAAAGCAAGCGATAATTCACAAAGAATACAAACATGATTTTAGAAAAGTCAGAGATGTGCGCCCTTGGGTTTTGAATCTGCCGCCATTCGTCCCGGCAGTCCGTTCCACAACAAACTAGGATATCGCCCTTTTCACTTAAGTACTTCACATTGCGCAAGTATTCACTAGATATCATTTCCATTAAGCCAACGTGGGCGAACTACAGGCTGATATAATTTGGGGGTCACTGTCCCCCGCCACTCTGAACCCATTAACCCCTTTTAGTCATACAAGGACTTGTTTTTGGTAATTACTAATACCTAGGTAGAGACCCTTTATATAAACGTCTAGACTACGCCTAGTGTTGTCCTGGAACTAAGTTTAGCACTAGGTATTTAAGACTTGCACATGTGACTAAATATTACAATCCCTCGCATTTAATGTAAAAAAACACATACATAGTATTACACCTCTATCCTATAGGGGTAGGCAGAGACTATGGATTGACCCGCACGATTCTGGCATACTTCTCTCGCTTCCTCCACCTTCATTAATCTTTTCATGCATTCCCGCCGGTTCCGGGTCCTTTTGACCTGGCCTTTACTAAGAATGTCAGATATCTGACATTCAAAGTTTCGGTGGGATCGACCCCTACCGGCTCTTACAGCCACGTAAATAAAATGAAACCTTAAAAATATAGTATATCTTATTTACACGTAAATAGAAGCTAATTTTGATGCAAACATTTGTAGCCCTGTATATTATAATGCTCTGCTGTCCGTCTCCAGTACATACTGAGATGGTTAAGGGCTTTAATTACAACACTGCCATAGGTCTGGGAGACTCCAGATATCTTTGAAATTCTTATTAAAATTCTTTAGATGTACAGGATTTCTTGATTTTCTGTAACTAATGCCAACACATTGTTCGCTTTATGTCCACGGATTTTCATTTAGTTATGAGTGGATCCCTAAAATCTAGCTTCACCTAATTCTCTAAATCCAGATATGTCAGTCAAAATTAATTATGGCTTTTAGTCATTGTCAAAATGAATTATCCTGACGCGACGTGATTTATTAAATAGAATTCATTTGGATGGATGGTATTTTAAAGGTTGTCTGGGATTTGTCTATTTTTGACGCCACGCTGTACTGTGTTCCTTTTACCTATTTAGCTGACTGCCTCAGTTGGTTACTTATTTTTGTTTTGTATATTGCCACGGCAAACTGACGGCACTGTACCTGATGGTAAGTGGAGTGGGGTCCAACAGAATGTCGGCTGACGAGAAATGGCTACTCCTCGGCAGCCGAAACAATTTTGCCAGACTGTTGGAACCGGGTATACATAGTCTGGTCCCGGTCTAGTCGAAAGACGGGTAATCAGTTCTCCGAGCAAACCTCAATCCGTTTCGTTTCCAAAATGGCCACTGAGTCTTTTTTGGTATATCGATGCAGGTTACGCATTGAGACATAGACCCAAGTCAGAGCGATGTCTTTTACCCCTCCAGGTGGTTCAAACTTTTTTCGTAAGACCAGGGTATCCAACATAACCGCTCAGACACATTGAAGCTGAGCGTAGTAAAGCATTTTCCCAGCAAAAATAAAAAGTGCAAAGTAACAAGCAAGCGGCCTCACCATTGTAAAAAGAGAACGTGCGATCGATAACATCATGAGCTCCTGATTAAGAAACTAATTTAGATTTGTAGCCTATAAAACTAAAGCGATTTGCGTTGGATTTTACTTTTTTGTTTTTTACTGATTGTAATAAAGTTAGGGTTGTACGGTCAGCTCATGCTTTATATTTCTCCTATTTATATAAAATTGTAACTAGTGCTTAGACATAGTATAATTCTGCCCCATGATGTGACGACCTTAGCATTTCGTCATCATCACCAGCGACATGAGGTCCACTGTTGACACAGGCCCCTCTAAAGATTTCCAAAAGGACTTCTCAAACGCGGTCTATATTATTCATTTCGTCATATGGATTAAAATATAACTCTCGGGCAACTATGATTTCTTCCGAAATATGCTTTTTATTACATTGTGCTTCGAACCTACAGCCTTAAACTTTATACTCCGCTGCACCTATAATCAACCCTAAACACATGGAACATAAATATCTATTTTAATTCTAAAAAAATTGCCATATCTACCGGCATGCTAAATAAAGCCTCTGCACACGTCCCCACGTTCCTCATAGATTGTAATTAACCTCTGAATTGAAGTGTCAACTGGCAATGAAATATGGTTCCGTCGGCCTTCGGGTTTCGTCTCAGTGGGCTTATGGCACAGTCTCAGGTATTTTGTGGTTATTAGATTATAAATCTGGAGGTAATATTATATAGAATTTTTCTCTTGTGTATTTTGAATAAATATGTGTAAAGTTTCGTTGTATTCGATAATTCTTAGTGTAGTATAATATTTTAATTATCCTTTTTATAAATAAGTTCATAATGTTATTCAAAAATCTTATAATATATCTCTACATAGTATAAAACAAAGTCGCTTTCTCTGTCCCTATCTATGTATGCTTAAATCTTTAAAACTACGCAACGGATTTTGATGCGGTTTTTTTAATAGATAGAGTGATTCAAGAGGAAGGTTTATATGTATAATAACATCCATTAAATAGTGAACAAATATTGCACCCGCGCGAAGCCAGGGCGGGTCGCTGGTAGGTAATAAGGGCGAAAGTTTTATAGGTTTGTACGAGTAAATCTTTAGCACTACTGAACCGATTTTGAAAATTCCTTCATTAATAGGAAGCTATATAACTCCTTAGTGCCATAAGCTACTCTATATGTATATACAATATTTATCTCGGAAAACCTTTTCCATGTGGACGTATATAGAAAGTTATAATAATATAAAGTCAAAATTGGTTTGAGTATTTATGAGTTACGCATTAGTCCAATTCGTTGTATTTTTACGTTCAATTACCGCGATGAAAGTTGTTTACTTTAACTGCTAGATTCTATTTCCTAACCTATACTTAATACTATTGTATTTCGGGATAAATAATTTTCCATAATGCAAAGTTGCCTATAGCAGTCATGTAGCTTCCTATTAGTAAAAGAATTTTCAAAATGGGTTTCATTAATTCCAGAGATTATCCCTTACAAACCTATAAACATATAAGACTCATAAACTTTTCCACTTAATAATATATGTACCTAAGTATAAATTATGTACGCCTACTTCTATATAGGTTACTTCTTAAATCAATCACACCTAACGCGTGTATTAAAACAATGGGTTAAACACCAATTACACAACATCACGTCAATCTGAAATCTTAAGCCCATTTACATGAGAGCGTGACACGCGTGATTACCAACCGCGTGACAGCCGTCCGTAACACGTTTATTCAATTAATTGCCGCCTGCGTGTCAGACACTTGATTACCGATACACTCTGACAGGTACAAAAGATAGCTGGAGTTTGACTGTGTTTTAGTTTGACGGCATTTGACGATTTGGCGGTTATATAATATTCTAATAAGAACCTTGTTTTAAATAGAGTAATGTTGACATTGGGTTATTAAATAAAACCACACAATTCACTTCTTGAACATACCAATACAATCTGTATCGATACGTAGATCGAAAATAAAAAAGTTTGAGTTTCAAACAAAATAAATGTCAGTAAAAAGTAATTTTAATTTTGCGCGCCCTAATGCCACTACTACTACTCTAAAAGAATTCGTAGCAGCGGTAACATCAAACTTTCAATCAGAAATACATTCACGCACACGCCGTATTCGCACTAAACTAAAAAATGATCAAAAATTCACAGAGTAAAACCGATATTTTTAGTGAAAATATTCGTTATTTATAAATGATTTTGATACAATATCAGCAGAGGTCAAGACAAGCATTGGTTGCATTTATTAACGCAATTGAAAAATGACCCTGCATATTGCCTGTTGGACACAACTCTACTACTTAAAGAGTTGTATTACAATTCACTAGCATATGTTGAGTGAGATCTCCGAGTCAATTAGGTCGACAACAACCCACGATGTGACATGGGTTGCTCCTCGTCACGAGACCATCGGCAGGTACCATCTGTCACTGTGACGTTTATGACAATTCGTCGTGGGTGAGTTTGTTCGGTGGACGCTGTTGTCTATTATGTTTTACCTATGTTACGAGGTGTGATTTGTGTTGAAGGCAGGTAATGATTATTAGTTTGTGAGGGTAGTATGTTTTGAATAATAAAAACTGGAAGTTATAAGTTCTGTTGAATAATAAAATAAGATTGGTATTAATAATACATAACTTCCAGTATATCATAATAACTTTTAATTTGTCATCTTTCTAGTTTAATTATTTCGTTGCGGGATAATGACATTTTAGTTTTCCTGAGACTCGCCGAGCTTCACTGCTCTGTGTCATAAAATGTGTACCATTGCTTACATTTACAGGAGTTGTAGTGGTGGGGGTGAGGGTGGGAAAGTGTCCGAAATTTCATCTTTATCGAATATTATTTCCACTTAATAATAATAATAATATCAGCCCAGTATTATATACTTGCCCACTGTTGAGCACGAGCCTCCTCTACTATTGAGAGGGATTAGGCCTTAGTCCACCACGCTGGCCTATTGCGGATTGGTAGACTTCACACACCCTCGAAATTCCTATAGAGAAATTCTCAGATGTGCAGGTTTCCTCACGATGTTTTCCTTCACCTTTAAAGCGAACGATAAATTCACAAAGAATACACACATGATTTTAGAAAAGTCAGAGGTGTGTGCCCTTGGGATTTGAACCTGCGGACATTCGTCTTGGCAGTCCGTTCCACACCCAACTAGGCTATCGCCGCTTATTTCCACTACAAACATGCATTATAATTAATGCCATTTTTAACCGAGTTTCGGAGAAAATGGAAATTTTTACAGATTGCAGAGGAATTAACCTTCGGCACCGAGAGCCTTTTATTGGCCTGTTTTAATAACTTAATTTTTTTTCGTCTATCAATATTCTACAAGGTTTATGCATTCAATTTGTTCCGGAGTTTTTCAGCAATTTCTTTAACGATGGGTTAAAATTTGGCATATGTTTAAACTACTTAATAAAGTTGCAGTGCCAAAGAATCCTTTTTTATTTATTTATTTATATGGAAAATTTACAGCTATATAATTATATTAGAAATAGCAATAATTTAGCTGTCAAAAAGCCAATAACAAGTTCTCAGTTATAGATTTTTTTTGTGGAAAACTTCATTTTTGATGGCAATATTTCGTAAAGACTGGTGGACTAGCTGGACTTGGAATTCCTTGGAGTGGTATCCCGTAGGACCTTGCTGATAGAAGTTGGGAGAAAGATGAACTGTCAAGAATAGCAATATCTCTGTAACGGGCTGTATCATATCAAAGACAGTAAATTTTGGTATACTAGTTGCGCCTCTGCCTACCGCTTCAGGAGTAAGAAGTGTGCTTATATATTTTTTTATCTTATAGGCTCGGGAAAGTGATCCATGTACCTGATGGCAAGTGGAGTGAGATCCAATAGAATGTTGACCGAGAATAGATGATCACCCCTCGACAGTCGTCACAATTATGCCGGCTGTTGGCACCGGATATACACAGGCTGATCCCGGAACGCGACACACGTGGGCCACTATGGCGGGTATACCTTGTATACCTTGTATACAGTGGTCGCTACCCGGGCGGATATAAAATATATCCTACCACCAGCAAACACGTACATAATTATTATAAATCTGCTTCCCGAATTATATATTAAACACATAAAATTTCTGTTAGAACTGTAAATAGCAACACATTAAATATGTCAACTGTGCAAATTAATTAAGTTTAATCAAGATTTCAAAAGAGGTTTAATAATCTAACTCGGGCCGGTATGTACCCAGACAGAGTAAATTACTGTTGAGTCTTCTGTATCCAGACTCAAAAACACAACTCAAATATGAATGTTTTCTGAATAATTAAGTGGATTTCGTGACTTTATGTAATTTCTTAATTAGACTCTTAAGGGTCTGTTGATGTCGCGATTAGAAATTAGAAATGTGCGCGTATTTATTGTAGGTGCTTAAAAAACTATATGACTATAAAAAAATGTTATACATAAATTGTTTATTTATTTATTAGGTTTACAGCGGACTTAACACTCGATTACAATTATTGAAATATTATAACTTATAGCTATAATTTAAGTCCAAATTAGGAAAACTCGATGTATATAATTGAATCTAAAAGTGACTACAAGCGCAGCAAATTAAATTAATTAAATTATACCAATAGTATTAAGGTGTTTATATTTTTATGAGTGTAGGCCACTTTATTTCCACCGCTCCATTTAGGTAGGTTTATGTACGTATGTGTGTAGGTTTCTAAAATACTTAATAATTTTCCATTTGTTTATATTATGGGAGGCACCATAGTTAAATAAACGAATAATTAATTAAATCGAGTGAGCGTCCTCTGAAATCTGCCGCCCCTAAGATACGGCCTATTTATAAAACCAAGACTGGTTCCACCTATCATATCTAAAATCAGTATTTGCATTTCCCAACACATTATAAATTCAACGATATCTTTATTTAGCTATAAGTTGAACAATTCAACAAACAATATGCAAACAATGCTTGTAAACTACAGTTAATAACAAAAACAACTTCTTACGCAGACACTTCAAATGCAGACCACAATAGCGCATTGAATGCCTAGCTTTACACCGATAATTAATTCGATTTACCGCCATGCCGCTGTGCGCTTGACAGCGCGAGCTTGATAAGGGTACAGCGCTTTTTACGCTTTATTCGCTTTGTCTCATACCTAGGAGACATTAGGTAAAGATAGGGCTAAATAATAATTTAAGTGTTCGGCAGTATGTTTGAGGTGCCGTGGACTAGTTTTTGTTTTAAAAGTTATGATGAATCGGTGTAGTTGTTTTATCTTGTTGATTTATGGATGTAGATTAAAGATAATTTTAATTCGTTAGCGTTGATAGTACAATAATTGAACAAGTTTAAAAAATACTTAAGAAGTTGAATATAGTAGGTTAATTATAATACGTACTTACTATATAATCCTTTTTACTAAAATTAAGAATTGGGAGTTAACTAATACCTAATTTTTCATATTTTCTATTGACATAACAAAATAAAATAAAAGTCTAGTTTCGGTAAAATATATTTTTTTGATACAGCATTATTTGGGCCCGACTCTTTATTGGTCCGATATCAAATTCGACAATAGAAATGCCGTAGTAATTTCTTACACTTATTTCATGACAAGCATTACTATCCATTCGGACACAAATGCGTAACAATGTTACATAAAATATTATGTTAAGCCCCAATTGCCCTAATAACGCGTTGTCAGTTACCAGCCTTCCATTTTTCCTTAATTCGAAAAAATAAACCGCGCTTGCTAAGTAAACACAGTACATTCGTCGCAATTAATTAATGGCGGCTAGCTCATAAATTGCCGCGTATTTTTTAAACACGCGCCATTTTTTACAGCCAATATGGCGGCGAGTGTCGTTCCGTTTCACTGTTTATATTTAAATTTCTTTAATTAGTCTTCATGTTTATTTATGAGTTGTTTATTGGGGTTAACTTTACGGATCGGGAAACGTTTTATATTTTAATTGTAAAGGCATTAATGATTTGTATTTTTAAATGTTTGTAGGGTTTAACGCAACGATGATTATTTCAGAAAAATTATAATGTATGAAAAACGGTACTCGATGTTATTTGGAAGGCGTGTGACTTTTTCATTTTGAAAAATGTGGAGAGGACTTGTCACCGTTGAGATGATTATGAGATTGTCCCCCTATGTATATTCTACCTATTAATATAATTGCCGACTTTGGCAACTCAGAGTAGTTCTGCCATGTGAAGTTTTTAATGAAAACACATTACATTCCGTTCACGTAATGCAAAACTAAGTCCACAAATACTTCCATTGTCTTATCAATTCCCGAAAGCCAGTGATACGATATAATCCTTCCCGGGATCTCATTGGTGAGAGTAAATAAGTTATTTACCGTTCACTCGATCACAGGCGCGTCACGTAGTTTCAAGACTGCCGAAGATTCTTTCAATAACTGAAAGGGAATGCCGACAAAAGCCTGCGTTGTGAATGGACATGGAGGCCACGGGCGTGCACTGTTCTGCCAGGGTTGGGTATGGTATTTTTATTTATTTTACGTATATATTCCGTCTTTCGGCTGCTTTTTCCATTCAAGTGTATCGACTGAAGGTTTTTAAGGCTGATTCAGAAAATATTTTTAACCGGTCTTTTGCCTGTTGTCAACTGCATCTGAGAATCATACTTTGGACAAATAATATAAGAAAATATCCACAATTTTTTTTTATTAATTTTCATTACACAAAAGCACGGAAATGAAAATAAACCTGTATATTACAATGGACGCTGCTTTTTTGTTGAGCTTTTTTAAATGGACGTTACCCATCAACTACAGTGCATTCTACACACCAACGAATCTAACTGACAGTCCAAAAATCTATAGCCAGAGCCTGAAAAAAAAACATAAATCACCGCGTGGGCAGCCCTGATCGTGGCGCGCAATCAAATCGCTCATCCGTTCGGAAAGAGCCGTTTAAGATATTTCGCGCAATTCTTTCGCGATTCAATGGTTTTTTTCGATTTTAATACATAAAGTGAGTTGAAACGATTGCCACTTCAAACTCTACGCTCGATTGCCTTTCGCTGTGTAACCTATATTCATTTTGAACAGGGGATGAACAGGAACAAGTTGGGTTAGAAATTTAGGAGTGCCGAATAGAAATGATTTAAAAATATAAGAGGCGCCAGTTAACTGCTTGCTTTTTTCGCCTAAAGGTATTAATTATATTTATTACAATATTTAATTATAAAATCCAATAAATACTACTTTGGAAGATATTACATATCCCCTTTGATAAATAGAATTACACTCTCCCCTCGAGAAGCATATTCCTCATTCATCAGCGAAATATCACCCTTAAAACAATCAGAATTATCTTAGGCTTATCACGAGCCTATGATCAAGCAGATTCACGAATCAAGTAATCCAACGCCAATACCCTATTTACCAAAACAATGTGCGGAATTTATAAAATATAAATAGAGGAACAATGGCAGCACGGTTATTTATCACTCCGAAGAGACTTGCCGTGTCAATTCCTATTGTATTGCAAATACGACAAAGCTGCGCCTACCCGGCCAGGTATGCTGATGGGCCGAGAGGAGAATTAGGGGGGTGGATTTACTGCGGAGCTGTAGGGGGTAAATATTGCTTTTAATCGTGGTTTATGGTTGTGCTAAATGCTTTTTTATTTTAATGTATATTCGACAACACCAGGAAACTTTAATTATAAATCATTGAATGCCACTGCAGTGACCCTACTAAAGAAATTCCGTTTTAAATGTCATGATATTTTGTAGTTACACTACTTTGGATCAAAGGCACAAAATCATTTGTAATCTACTTAGTAGTAGAAAGAAAAAAGTGTCAACACCTCCAGACTCTTACATACAAAATGCCTATCACCTAAAATATCAAAAACATTGAGTTTCAATAAACCCCCCAGAGATTAACCCTTAATGCACGCCTGTCGACGGCACGTTTAAGATTCTGAATTAACTAGATTAATGCGAAGACGAGACGAAGACAAAAGCGTCAAGATGGCGATGACAAATATCAGTTTCGTAAGAATTGATTAATTTGAAGCTTCATGTTAATACAGGGTCAGTAGGCTAAAACAATGTACCAATATATTTAACTCTGAAGGTTCGATTGTTGAGGGATGAAATGTTTCTTGAAACATTATAATATACTAGTGGATAGCATACCACAGATCACGTTCTGTCTGTATGCAATATAACCCACTGTGCAAAACTTGTAATGGCCTTGGTACTCATAACACAAGTTAAATCTTATCTTTTTTTTTTTTTTGTTTTCGCGGAGAAAGTGCCTTATTACTACCGCCCAGCCTTCGTGGGGGGCGACTGAGCGGTTATGCTGGGGTAACCGTGCCTTACGGCCCGGCGTTGAGCCGCCCGGATTTGATGGTGACCTTCGGGCGACCGCCGGGCCGAGTCCCTAACCTTATATACAACTTAACCTATGCACGGCCTACCAGCTAAAACTCCGCGGTGGCCCTCTTCGGCGCATTAGGGACGGCTGCGGGCTTCCTCTGACGTTGAAGTGTCTAGTCTGCGACCGCAGCCGCCCCTGCGCGGTGCCGCCTTGCGGCCCGTCTCCTATGGGGGTGGGGGCTCAGAAGCCCCCGCGCACCGAAGGACGCCCTCGGCGTCTACGGCAGTGTGAGGCCAACACACACACTGTCGTCCATCCCGGGGGTCAACCGAAAGATGTGCAAAAATGCACAAAAATGCACTAGGGCGGACAGCCCCCTGCTGCCCGCCGACGACCCCCTTCGTGGCCCCTATTAGTCGCCTCTTACGACAGGCAGGGGATACCATGGTGGAATTCTCCAAACGCCCCCATTCCACAGGGCGGGAGACGCCGGTCAGTCGTCCACCCGGCGCCTCCTACGTCTCCTCTGACGGCGGGAGGGATCCTCCCTCTCTCTATCCCTCTCGGCACTCTCCTTCTGCGAGAGGACCACCTCGCAGAAGTGGGCCACCGCACGCCAGGCCTCCGGGCTGCCGACCATGGAAGCAACCACGGCCGGCAGCGAGAGATCTCCTCCGACAACTGAAACGACAGCGCTGCGCTCATCGTCCCAGGCTGGGCAGGACTCCAACGTATGTTGGGCCGTATCCCGCGGGCAGTTGTCACAATGGTGACACACGGCGCTTATCTCCGTTCCTACTATCTGACCCATGTCCGGTGAGCACCTGTGTCAATCTAAATGTTGCCGCGCCGTGGCGCCTGTCTAGCCACTGTGCAAAGACAGGACGCACTGCCGCAACGGCCCGAAGCCCCGCTGACGGGGCCTCCAGCCGTCTGGCGTCTCAACGCCACTCCTCCACGGCGGCTCGCCGTAAGGAGGCCCTTTTGGCCTCCACCTCCTTCAGGGCCGGACGCTGCCCGTTCCTGAACGCCTCCTCCCTCCAATGAAATGTGTCGGAGAGAGCTTTGGCGTTCAGATCCCAGGGCAAGAATCCGGCCTAAACACAAGCCGCCTCGTACGAGACCGTGCGGTACGCCCGTATGGCCTGCTGCGCAATGACCCGCTGCGGGCCCTTATCTATCTATATATATCTTAAATCTTGTCTTGGGTACCAGTGTTCAATATAACTACTACATATTTTCGTTATATGTGCATTTTATAACTGAGCATATAAATTGTAAGTGGTATCTGTAACATACTATGTTTTTATTGGAAATATATAAATAAAATAAATAAATAAATACTAGTTTCTAATTACCAAAAATAAATATAACTTTATCTGAAGCTGTTACTGAAAAAAAATAACAAAAATTCAAAGCCATAAAATTTACATTGATTTATAATTTTAGTGTTCTAGTGCAGGGATGTTATGGATATGAAATTTCGGATATGGATACGGATATGGATATAGGAATAAAATTATATCGGTTACGGATACGGTTACGGATATGTAATTATTTCGGATTATCCGGTACTTTCGGATAGTTTCGGTTACGGATATTAGATTAAAGTAAAATAAAAATATTATGTAATACAGTAGGGCGACGATTACTAACTAACGTTCGTCGTCATCGTATTAACTATCGATGAACTAATTGGAGGACATGGGTGTTCGGAAAACCTCTGTGTTTTAATTTGAGATAAAGTTTCAGTGAAGTAGTGACACCTCCTCTCCGTGAAAAGTTTTTATCATACTGTTTACATTTTGCAAAATTACCTTCAACTTGATCAAAAAATGTCCAAATTGAAGTACACACTTTGGACGCATTTTGTCCCTATAAATAAATTTAGTACGTAACACACCACTATTCCTTCATTTTATTAAATAAGTACCTACTCCTAAATAAAAAAAAAAATACTATTTTTGAATGAGGTTATGTTATGACTAAAAATTACAAACAAACTACATATACAAGATGGCGTGTGAGCGGTGAAACAAAAACTTGTCGGAACATATCATCCGTAACTTATTCGGAACTTTTTTAACGGATACGGTTACGGTTATGGATATATTTTTATTTCGGATATCCGATAGTTTCGGTTACGGTTACGGAGCTCCATAACATCCCTATTCTAGTGTCCATTAAGTCACGCAATTTGTTAATTTTTACTGTCTTCTTGGCATTATTAAGTAAACCTAACGTACGCACATTTTGTATTCATTGATGAACTTCAATATGTCATGTGATTTACATTGTATTTGCAACTTATAATAGGGTTGTGTCAATAATTTTATACAGAATTTATGAAAATTTTAAATCTTTATAACTTTGTCATTTACATATAAATAAATATTCTGTAGACATTTAAATGTTTTCTCTTCAACACCCCCCATTTCTTTTTTTTTGTATTTAAGTACTATTGGTATGTGGCGGTACAACTAGTGCATATACCGCCATCTCGTCAACACAGTTGTACCGCCACATGTATATATTTGAATTACACTCTTACTAATAAGTGGTTTCCTCGTCGTACCAAGACAAACGGTCTATTTTGCTTTTTTGATATAAAAAGAACCAAAATCGGTTCATCCTGCTAATACCAAAATGGCCTTCATCACAGATAATGCTCCCATATTCTCATAGCATTGCAAATCACCAAGATAGGTGACAACTTACCTACTACTATTTGCTTATCATTCCACTAGAAATAGCGAAAAATCTGGATAACAGTAAAAAATTGCGGAGCATTTTAGCATTTAACCATTTGTCTGGTTTACAAGTTAAATGGAAAGCGGTTGGTTTTTATCCCACAGATATAACGATGAGTCTCATTTCTTTAATGTCACTAGACACCAAGCGCTAGGGATGCTACGATGTAATAACCGAAACGAATTCCGGTTGTTGAAAGGCCGAAAATTATAATGTAGTCTTTTAGTTGATCAGCCTTTGTATATCCAGTTCCAACAGGCCGACATTATTGTGTCGACTGCCGAGAGGTAATCATCACTCGTCAATCGACATTCCATTGGACCCTATTTCACTTACCCTCAGTATCAATAGGATCAATTTGCCGTGCATGTGGAAAAAAAACTAAGATCCCAAAGTATGTCATGATATGTTCAGGTGTTTTAGTTATTTTTGAAAGTCAGAAATTTTTGATATTTCTCATAATAATAAATTAATTACCCGTAATAATAAATTAATTACCCATAATAATAAATTTATTACCGTTTACCCGAGTCCGTTTATGCGACTCGGGCAAACGGACATGACAGCGGCTTTCTGGCGGCGGCTATTGTTTGAAGGCGTTTGAATAAGTTTCAATTTAACGCCTAATGTTTCACAGCAAAGTGCCTTGTACTTTCTTATTTACTTAAATATTAATTTCACAATCATTGAATAAATACTTAAAGTTTCATTCTTTACATTTCATTCTTCGGACAACCTATCTTAAATTCAAAATCCCGACACCGAAACAAAAAACAGAACAACACTATCCTTACCACTTAGAATGAAATGCTTAACCAACGTCAGCGTGGTAATGCAATATTAGATATCGCGGTGCATCTCGGGTAGTTAAATCACACCGCATTAAGCGCGATATAAATGTTTTAACTGTATTTTAAAGGTGTCAGTATTACTCTTGATGGAGAACTTGGATGAGTTGTTGGCGCTTACCCAATGACTATTATTTTTACTAGCTTCGGTTGCGGTTAAAGCAAGTAAGCATTTCTTTGAAGAGAAAATTCTCGAATTTCTGCAGGTTGAAAAGTGCCTTAGATCAATCAGAACAAATTAGAAACTAGTTTCAGACTGCGGTTTTCCGATATTTTCGTCTATACTGGTATCGATGATTCGACTGGCATTGTGGATGTTTGGTAATTATTTACCATCAGGTGACTTAATTGCTTCTTCTTCAAAAAAATAACAATGTATATTATTTATATTTTTTTTATTTTCATCGTCTTGCATCTTTATCTACGAATGACATATCTTCTGTTTTAATATATAAACCAATAATCAAACAAACCGCACGGGTCGGAAATCAAACTCAAAACATCAGTTTAAGCAACTCGTCTATTGTATGAGAATAAGATCATTCTGCCTGCCCCCGAGCGGCAGTGCCTTTAACCTCCTTCCGTGCAAGTGACAACTTTGAAATTATAACTCGCTGTTGTTACGTCAAAATGTATCTCATTTTTAACGCTGAGAACATTATTTTTATACAAGAGAGAAATATTAGGAAGGCGCTTTTTGCAGCTGTATTCGTGTGAAATTTTTAACGGATATTTTTAGCAGGAAGATTGTTTTTCGGATAAAAATAACTTGGTACGGCTTTTGAACCTTGCCCTTTAAAATAATATGATAGAAATGATATCAGCCCTGAATTATAAACTGTCAAATTGCTAGGCACGGGCCTCCTCTACTACTGAGAGGAATTAGGCCTAGGCCCCCACATTGGCCTATTTCAAATTTGCAGACTTTATATACCCTCACAATTCTTATAGAGTACTTCATAGGTGTGTAAGTTTCCTCACGATGTTTTCCTTCACCGTTAAAGCAAGTGATAATTTATTAACAATACACACTTAACCAGAACAGTCAGAGGTGTGTGTCCTTGGGTTTTGAAGCATTTCGGCAGTCCGTTCCACTCCCAACTAGGCTATCGCCGCTTTTCTCTAAAAATAATATATTGCTTATTCTTGATAAATATGTGGAAACCTAAATTCTCATTATACCAAGTCATGTATCATTGCCACATCAACATACAATTTTGTCCACGTTTAAGTACTGTAATGAAAGTTTTGCAGTATTTTATTGATTTCTGTACATATTAACAGCTATTTAAAATAAATTATAACGCAATAACATCGTTTAAAATATGTAAAATGTTATAAATTTCATTTAACAAATTAAGTAATCGCATTGATCGACAAACGTACTGTTTTCTGTATTATATTGATTTACAAATGTTGTCGCCTTTGACTAAAGCAGTGTCTTTATGAGCTTTTCTGTGAATCACAAAAATAATCCAAACTCCATTAATTACGCTATCATCAATTACCAAAACCGTACTTGCAAATTAAAACATTTAAACCTGCGCCTATTCTATAAAATCTCTATTAAAATCTAAGTACCATTTCCAAACATCTTTGGCCAGCTCTCCGTTAGACGCTGGCCAAAAGCAATTCAAACTAATGACCACACCAGATTCGTTAGAAATGGAAGCACCTTTGACCTCTTGTCCATTAATTTCGAGACACCTTGAGCTCGTGTCACGTATCCATTAGATTTGAGATGTTGACCTCGCCGGGAAATTACTGTATAGTTTTATATGAGTTATTTTGTCGAAATATATGTCTTGTATAGATTTTAAGGATCCTGAAATGTTGAAAGCTGCATTTAAATCATTTTCGTGGAGAAATGTTATTTATTTCATAAAACTACGTTCTCGTATTTCAATAATGGATTTTTGAAACTGGACTTGGAAAAGTTTTATATATTTGGTTTTGAATTACATATCCAGCATTTTCAGTGTACGGTTTCTGTGATTTTATTTAGAAGGGATAAATAGGATTTGGTATTAAGCTAATATGTTCGCATTATGTCTTGATGGATGATGATGATGATGGATATAGCCACAGCTAATTGTTGGTGTCACTAATTGTATTTTTGCCTAATTCTTCAAGAATTAAATTAGAAGTGTTATTTTTACGTTTGTGTATTGACTTAGAAAATTATTGAATTTTATTGGCTTTTAACATTGCGTCAGTTCGAAAGTTGGTTTTCTTTTATAAACTTGTGTATATACATATTTCGCTGATGTTTGGAAGACATCATTGTTTCATATACTAACAATACTGCACCTTACCGTAACATATAGTAACCTTGCTTCACACCGAGATATAACATATTTAATTAAGATTTACTGGTGTTAGGTCGCCCAAATGTGAGAGTCAGCCTGCGTAAGTACCACCACAATGTCTATTTCGGCCGCCAAGCAGCAGTATGTAGTCACTGTTGTATACCAGTTTGAAGGAAATTGCAGCCAGTGTAATTACTGAACATAATAAGACTTAACATCTCATGTCTTAGGATGGCGAGCGCGGTGGAATACCAAATGATACTTCGTAATTCAAGGTGTTGGATGATGTCTACTTATTATGGGCGGTCGTATCGCTTAACATTTGGCGAACGGCAAGCTCGTCTCGTTAATCAAAGCAATAAAAAAAATCATACCGACCCGAAAAGTATGAACTGTCATTCGCACAAATATCTTTCTGCAGTTGTGAGTACATGCCCAGTTCACCTTCTAAAAACGTCTCGTCATCAAACAAAACTAAAAACTAACTACACATTCGCATCTTCGCTGTCTATTCCCATTTTCGCAACTCACAGCCGATCTTCAGATACGTGTCTTATGCCTTAAGAAGCCTACATGAAAGCAATGAAAGGTAAAATAAAATAAGGTACCTTTGACATTTACAAAGGCACCCGACGACAGCCGGCGCGGGGCTTAGCGAATTCGGCCCGAAACATAAAATGTCTAATATTTTTCCATCCGCTAAGTGTCAATTCGGTGGTGAGATGACTGTCGACTTACCACCCACACTTCGGTGGACATCAAATTTGAATTTGTATTTACGAGCTATTGTTATCGGTGGATTTGGCATTTTTATTCACCGGGAAATGTCAAGTTTACACATAAAAGTGTTTATGAGTATGAAAATATAGTTTAAGTTGCTTTTGCTCGTGGTTTCGTTCGTCCGTTCCTGGATGATTTTTATTATGTACAGATTTTTTATTGCTCGATTATACATAGATCTTTATCTATAGTACATGTGATAATAACTCCGCACAATAACGTCTCGGCTATTCAGTGCTGGTCACGGGCATTCCTTATGAAACTTTCTTTCTTCATACACCGTTTATCCCGTGTAATTACTGTGTATTGCGACATTTATCTCATGTCTTAGAGATGCTGGCCTAGAGCGGATTAGTAGACTTCACACACCCTCAAAAATCCTATAGAGAACTTGTGAGGTATTGCCAGGCTGCTCTATCACTCACGAAGATTTCCTATACCGTTAAAAAAAAGCGATTATTCCCCAAAAATACACACATAATTTTAGAAAAGTCAGAGGTGTGTGCCTTTGGACCCAATGCCTAGACATTCGTCTCAATATTTCGTTCCACAAGCCAACTAGGCTATCGCTGCATTTGTATGTACTATATAGACCGTTATTTGTGATACAAAGTTAAAAGGGACACAGGGACCGGTTCTGGGCCGCCCTCATCCAACGGACTCCGGCGACCCTCACCAGATCGTCGGTCCATCTCGTTGGTCAGTCAGAGGTGTGTGCCTACACTGCGTCTCGCAGTTCGTGGTCGCCACTCCAGAACTTTTCCGCCCCAACAGCCATCAGATCTACGAGCTATGTGTCCTGCCCACTGCCACTTGAGTATCGCAACTCTAAGGGCTATGTCGGTTACTTTGGTTTTCGACATTCAATTGACTAAAAAATATCTTCCCAATTCGGTAAAAGGTCATTATTTCTGGCTTATCCAAGGTTTATGCTAACGAAATCAGGTCTTTAATTTAGCTGGAGTATTTACAAAAGCAGCTAGTAACCCCAATTGATATATTTACGTAAGAATCGGAATGTTAAGCAGAAACCGCAAATACTATTGGCCTAGAATAATTTGTGTAATGGACTAATTTGTTTAAGTTACTTCGTAAGATTTCGTATTTTACTTGTTACCTTCAAATGTTAAGAAAACTTTAATGGTGACTATATATTTAAAGTTATTTAGAATATCGTTAATTGTGTGATTAATTGTGCGAATTTTACGACAATCCAGGAATTGCTAATGATTTGCTAAGTAGCTGAAGGGGGGGGGGATGTTGGACCCTATTTATTCATTTATTTACTAATAAAGACACACAACATAATACAGCCAAGAAAAACGATAAAAAATAAAATCAAAAACATACTAAGCTTGATTATACTCCAAAGTATGTGAGAATTCAAGATAAGACTTACTTAAATGTTTAAAAAGTAATTTTTATTCCAAAAGATACCTTCTGTCAATTCGATAAAAGTAAAGTTACTAGATGGGGAATCGTACATGCAGCTCCATTTCACAAACACATTGTGAAACAACCAACTAAATACTCCAAAACTAACCTTCTAATCCGTTTAGGCCGAGTCTTTACAAATTCCTAAATAAAAAACATAACTCGCAAAAGCAGTAAAAGTTGTTCTAAAATCACAAAAAGGTACACAGGAATAAAACGGTTTCCTTAGCCGCAGAATTGAATCAAGGACCTCTCGGTTACAAACGGAGGTCTGCCCTCTCCACGGCAAAATTGAATTTAACAGAAAGGAAAACATGAAACGAGTTAGCCTCGGAAAAATAACGGTACAAATTAAATTGTTAATTTTTGGCTTGCAAACGTTTTCATATCTGGATTTTTTGTCTGGACTCTTTCTTTTAGTGGCAGTGGAATACTTGTTGGTTCAGTTGTGTATGTAGGTTTTAGTTCTTCAAAATATGTATTACTGTATCGATATTACATTTTGTGGCGTCGGTGTTTAGATATAGAATTTATACTTGTTTTCATATTTATACATATTATAAAACAAAATGCGCTTTTCTGTCTGTATGTGATCGATTTTCTTAAAATCTACAGAACGGATTTTTATGAAATTTTGTATGGAGATAGTATTCTGGGAAGGTAATGGGCTACTTTCTGCGGGGAAATCTATAGTAAGACTTTTTTATTCCGGAAAATGAAATAATGAGTTAAAAACTATATTGATTTACAAGTAGTTCAAGCAGTCAGTGATGTCTCTAAAAGCTGCAAAGCAGATACTACGATTTGTAACACGTAACAAAACCAATAGTCTACGCCAACTTATTTACCTTAACGGTAGGACACAGGCCAGGTTTAAAAAGTTTGGTATTGAACCGGTTTTAGAATTTATATTGTCTTCATGCTTAACAAATTTCGATAACAGAATTTGACTCGAGTTTTAAATACCAACTTTTTCAAATTGCTTACCCCTACCGCTTCCGTTAGCAAACGAAAAAATCCATCCAACTATTTTATCGCTTGTTAACACAATATGAAACAAAGTGAATTCGCAAGCAGCAACTCTGAATAAACAGGGAGACAACTGTCGCCAACAGATGTTGCTACAAAGCGAATTTAATATGAGCATTGTTGCGTGACCGCTTCGTGGATCGCTTTTTACATGTTCCTGCATGTTTTGTCGGTGCGCCGCGATGCGGCAGCGAGGCTATCGGACATCTGGTTTTTGAATTTGAATTGCTGGGCATGATAGACACTGGAGATACTTTGAGGAATAATTTGGGATGCAGTTTGGTTCTGATTGTAGTGTCATAAGCAGATATAGGTAAAATGCCATATTCATTCACCAGATCAGTGATGCTAAATTGGTTAAAGAATAGGGTTCTACCAAATTCAGAAGGGAACAGAAGGAAGATATGAATGTATACAGTAACTCATCGTAAAACTAAAAGTACGAGTGCAACATCAGTAGGTCACTTGGCAAGGTCTGACTCCAGCTGCTCTGCTTAGTATTCAAAACTCGCAACCGTGCTGTCACTTCGCAGTAAAAAGCTTTATTTGAATAAGAACTACAACTATTGCGGTACAAATGTGTTAGCTACACTAGCTCTACTAATATTGAGGTAAGGTATGTTTGTAGAAGATATTTATAAAAATACTAAGTAATAAAGCACTTGGCCATTATACAGCATCAATTTTCCTAATTTAATTGTACAATAAATTCACCTACCAACTCCAGTCTCTGCACCACTTAGAGGTTGACTGGAAGAAAATGCCTTCGGCATTAAGCCCTTACTCTATATACCAATATAAAGTGTGATATATAAATAAATATTATAATGCTGTTCTACAAATTTTATTTAAGTAATAAATTTTCACAGAGATGAAGTCGTGAAACGTGCGCAAGATATTCTTTGGGTATCATCGATAATTCTAAGACTGAAATTCATAAAATCTACCACAAAAAGTAATAAATTCGATAACTAAAAGAGTACCTACGATTTTTAATAGGAGAAAGGGCTTTTTGAAAATCTTATACGTAGAAAATGTCTTAAAGAAATAAATCTTAGCTGAAGTAAGATCCTTATGAGATATTACAAAAAATGTATTGAACGCAAGACCTGCCTATAAATCACTTACGTCGCCGTAGAATAATATTTTACACGGGATATTGGCTTATGAGAACGAAAAATAATCCTTTGATTTAAGGCAAAAACCAAAAGTCCAATATAAGGAGTATTGGCTTTTGCTGGTTAGAATTCTCAACCAATTAAAGCAATAAAGCAATTACATTTAAGCTTTATAGCTTAGGGCAGGTTTATGCTTTGATCATGTGGTGTGGACCATGAGAATATATTTGTACTTTTGTCTTCTACGCTACTGGCTTATTACCTATCTCCTTTCATATAACGGCGAGCGCACCTACTGACTCTTCAAAAAACAAAACTAATATACTGTTATCGGATTTGTTTATTGACTCCACTTCATCATGATTAACGCGTAAATGGGTTTGACGACATTTTTTTAATACCTTTACCAAATATGTATGTTTATAATCCAAAATCTATCGGAAAACGAATTATAAAAATTCACTCAATAATAAATAATTTATAAAGCTTTAAAATTTGGAGGAAAGGGAAGCTGTCAAATTAAAATAGTAAAATATGACGTCACCCATTGCACCGGCCATAACGAAATATGACGTCACCTAGTATCACCGGCCATAACACTGCGTGAGTGAAAAAAGGACAGCGCGATAACACCACCCACAGGCACCCACTTTTGCTCACAATAATACTTCAAATATGAATAACTGTTTCATTTTTCAACTTAATTTGATGCTCATTACACAGAAGAATTCCTTCGTATACTATTCTGTTACAAATAAAATAATGTAACAAATAAAATATAGGAAAGTATTCTATTATCTTATACCTCCTAACTGTGAGTATGGGTCACTCCCGTGGACACGGGAGTGACCCTTGAGGACTCAAACCATCATTCATTTTACGACCTTCACTAAACTAAAACATCACACCGCCAGAAATCTCATTTAACCTTTTACAATCACATAAAATGGCGAGGTGAATAAATAAAAAAATAAAATCAACAAAAGCCCCCGACTAGATAAATTACATCGAGTATGGCCGTTTAGTGATGCGCCGTAAACATCGATGTTTTAGTGCGGGACACGTCGTAAATGCCCGCCGGATTGTCGAGTGTCGACAATCGAATTTATATTTGATTACTATCGGGCCGGGTGTAGGTCGAATAGGCTGTCTATTGAGGCAGAATTTGAGTAAGGCTTATCAAGGCCGTATACGTATAGGATGATCGTAAGAAATACGATGTTCTATTGTGAACGGCAGTTCCATTGTATCTAGTTTTGACGTGTTTATTGACTCGGTTTTATGTCACTTTCCCCCTCTTTTCACAATATAATTTTATCTACGGATTTTGTTACGATTTGTATGATCATTTATAACTTCGGAAGGCCTAGGAAGAACTCTCGTTCTAATCTCCATCGTCAACCCCAAAACTTCAGCAACGCGCTCTCAATCTTCTAGCAATGTCTATCTTAATAATAATTATCAGTAATCATTTTTCTTTAAGTAACGCACCAGCTCATTCGCTCACAGTTTGGTAAATAAGCGATTGGATCCCAAACTGTTAAATATTCTGCGTCGCTTATACCACAATATCAGAGGAATCTTGGATAAATCTTTAAAGAAAGGAATATGGACACAGTCAAGAAACAATAGAAAGGTCTTTGGGCTTTCGGAATTATTACTCACCATACGAAAGAAAGAAAGGTGTTTGAGCCTTCGGAATCATTACTCACCATATAAAACTACGTACGCGGTTATCATTTTGCGTTAGTTTGTTGTTATGATAAGTAAGAACTGCCGCGATCAAGCATACCTATTCGTGTGCATAAGGTAACTCAGAGCTTTACTGTTTTAAAATCTTACTTCTTAATGTATTTATAATAATATTATAAATGAGATTTTTGAGAAAATATTTGGATGTTTGTTAGAAATAAATGCAGAAACAGCTGAACGGATTTGAATGAAATGGCACACGGGTAGATTTTTTTATTTATTTATAATTTATACGGTGTCCAAAGAAAGATAACAAACTATATCTTATTATGATTGAGTTAACGTCAAAATTTGTGACTATGCCTGAATTTACGTGTTGGATTCTATCTCGGTAATTAGCTTCCATTGGAAATAATGGATGTTTAGAACGATTTTTGAAATAGATGGCACTAGCGTCGCATAGATGGTCCTATGAATCGTTACAGTGCCTTAGGGACTTTTGGTCAAGCTTTTCACGCGGGCAAAGACGCGCGCAAAGACCTAGTACAAGATAAAACATAATATAGATATCATAATTCACTAACAATTCACCGCTTAAACTCTGTCGACGTGAAACATTAAAACGAACAGTATGAATAATAAACAAGAAACAAAGTTCAATATGAAAAACTCCACGTTATATTGCAAAGAGGAATGCAAACACCATTGGATTGCAAATGGATTAATATCTAGATGAAGGACGAGGGAATTGTATTAAATTAAATAAAGAACAGTTAAACGAAGTCCTGGTTTAAAATGATGTTGCTATTAAAAGGTATTTAATCTTTTTATGCAATAGTTTTCTGCTATTATAGTTTTGTTTCATAGATAGGAATCCCACTTTCTTTAATATCTATAAGCGAAAAAAAAACTTTTTATACTCTTTTAGACATATTGCACGCCAGGTGGAAAGTGAGGTTTGGCGTAATTTAAGTTTATTTATTTATTTGTAATAAGGTACACCAACAGCACTACATATTATGTATCAATCAATATTAAAAAAACAATAAAGTACAGCATCTGATATGTGTGCTACTTATAGGTGAACACAGCATTTACCACTAACAGAATCTAAAATATAATAATAGGAGGTAGAAAATAATATATGTACATAATATACTGAATGATGTGTTACAAATATATTAAAGTCGACGGTGGAATTTTGACTACTTGACGGCTACTAGTAAACAAATGCATAAATTGAGGAATTATTTGGATGTTAAAATTAAACGCAGAAGCAGCAGGCTTTGAATCTCAGATCATCTAAGTTCTAGATCTGTGTGGCGAACATTTAAATTTACTATCACCTTACCTCGAACATTCTCACGAATCCGAAGTTATAAGTATTTGAATAGAATTCCTAAAATCTGATTCCAACTTAAATCCCATACAAACATAAAGCCTGGATAAAACTATTCTGAACGAGTTGGTTGTGCCTCACGCCGCGTTTTATAAGCTAAGCCGGTTTCGCACGACGGGATCATTGTGAGTGGCTTGCGTTGCATCGTGTGAGCTGCATACGGAATGCTTAGTATCGTAAGTTTGGGCGTTTGTTGATCTTTTGCCAAAATATTTCTGTCGCTTTAGGTTTTGTTGAGGAATAGTTTGGACGACGTAGTGAGGTATTGGGTAACGGTTATACGTGTCTGGTTTTTGGATCTGAATGCGTGTTATTCAGTATTGGAATTAATATTTCTATCTTAGACCAAAGAGAATAAAGTTAAATATAATATTTACGACTAATGATAGATGATTATATCCGGGAATAGTCCTCAAAATTATGATGGCCTGTATATGGAATATATTGGAATCATCGCTTACTAAACGCAAATCGCAACATGAATATAGAATTATTTCTTCATGCAACTCGAAAAGTGTTTACAAAACCGCCTACCATATTTTCTCAAACACAAGAACTAGAAAAAGGAAAGATGACCCACTGTCTCATCGCATCTATTGTAGAGATGGTGTCAAACGAAATGAGAGATGTCGCTTGCTCAGTACACAACGCAATGCGGTTGACACGACCACCACTATTAATCACTTTTAAGCCTTTTATTGATGGTATAAGGGAAAAATTGTTTTCGAATGCTTAACAATAGGAATACAATGCGTGTTCTTCTTTTATAAGGCAATGCGAGATAGGCTTTTGATTTATGATGTTATTTAGGTTTAAAAGTGATATTCTGATTGTGTATATTGTTTTGCTTGTCTAATGACAGGATTTGTAGGCTGGTAAACTGGTATTTTAAATTTATGTTCAATTCGAGAACATTTTTTTGTGTGTAAAAACATTTTGTTGAAAAATTCAAGATATTTGTAAATTTTAAAGGATATCGGATATCTATCTTCATTAGACATTTATAGTCTTTAGATAAATGAAAGGAAAAAAAATACAGCTTACAAAAGGGAGCTAAGAATTACTTCGTTACAAGAACTAACTTCATCAACTAGATCTGGCATCGAAGTAGCAAAGTTGCGCTTCATAATTGAATTCAACAGGTAACAGTGTCGTTTATGCGGGTTGGACAATATTAGACTATGGCTAACTTCGCTTCAACAAGGATTAACTTGCTGATTCCAATCTTAATTGTTATTGTGATTGTTTTCGTAGCGTCCGCGTGGAGATCCTTAACTATATAGAATTTGAAGGACTTTTATGAGATATTTTATGACTTGGCGTCACGCTGTGCATAGTTTTTTACAACATAAAAAGACCAAGTCGATAGGACTTATATCGCTGTTACGTTTCGTACAGTTAGTGATAATTGTAGCAGTCCTAATAGTATGTCATATCTTCTGGCCTTGTGCTCATGCACAGTACCATCATTATCCGCGAACGACTATTGACCAATATGACAACAAAGTGACTATTCGATTACCACCAAATGACCTCGATTATGTATTTTCTGCCTTAATAAATTTGTTTTTGAAAATTGCTATTTTGGTCATGACTGGTTTGCTGTGATGATCTAATTGCATTTAGTATAGACATGTCTAAAACCAACATCATCTACGTAAGCTTGCCCTTATAATAATTATTGGTATTAACCAAAGCAACTATCGCCAACGCGTCGGATGCAGAAACAGTTAGAATCGTTTTGAAAATTTCAGCATATCTTTAAAGACACCAACGGGTTAGATGCAGAAACAGACATTAGAAACATCTCGAAATATTTGCGCATATCTTTAGAACACAAAATGATTAAATCTTAACTTGATATTTTAAGTTCATCAAAACAGAAGGGATATGGTAGAAAGCATAGATATTTTTATCCCCAAAAATCTCAGGTCCCAATAATATCGAAGCACCGGCGCAGTACAGCCTAATATAATAATTGCAACCAAGACATACGTTATCAGATTTAGAGAAGGTCGTATTCCGGAGGCCGTACGATATCGAGTTAGCATCGAACGGGATCCCAGCGACTCCTCAGGGACACAGATTTGATAAACGAAAGTATAGTATAATAAAATGATCGAGTTATCTGAAATCTGGAGGAATCAAAATCTGGCATTTTTCCTTCGCTGGATATTTTGGTCGTGATGGTGAGTATTAATTGGATTATTAATTTTATTTTGGATTTTGCATCATCTTAATATGCTATGTTATATGCTTCCGTAAAAGCCAAGGGTTTAAACCATAATGTATAGAAGAAACAGCGCTTTTTCTACATCTGTTGTCAAACTCAACCGCCCCCGTAAATTATGAGGTTGGGCAATCAGACTCCTAGCTATTACCCGTTTGATCACCTTATTTCTCTCATACTTTACCGTCCTTATTAACCTTTAGCGTTATATAGGGAAAGCACAATCAGTAGTATAATTTCTATATCTATATCAACTTACTCATGAAGGTACTGTTTATATTAGTTCCAGGCTTCTTCCTCTGACATTAAACTTCACTCAACATACAAAACATTTAGTAGTTATTAGTAAGTTTATGTTGTATTTAACTTACCCAACTACGGCTCGCTAAGTGGACTTACCTGAAAGATAAACATAACATTATATTAGTAACACTGAATAAAAACACTAGTGTGGATGTATTAGAACTTGTTTTTACAAATTATTAGTTTTTTATTCTAGAAAAGAATTTCTCTGAAAAAACGACCGCGTTTTCAGCAGTTATGACACCTTTTCGACCTTCTCTTGACAATGCTTATGATCAGCATCAGAACTGGTATCGCCTATCGCTGTCTGATTCATCATCAACATATTTTTTTTTATATGTGCTCGACAAAGTGTGCCTTCCGCACCTTAGTAAGTGGAGTGGAGTCCAATGAATTGTCGACTGACTAGACCTATTTCAAGAATAAACCACGAAATCAATAACACATAAAGCCTACGTCTGTCCTTTGACAGGTAACAGTCGATTCTCCTCCATTATAACCTATAAAAGAAATATTTACCGCCATGATAAATGAACTTCTAAGGTGGGAGTGTTAAATTGATGATGTCATAAAGCCACGTCATTAAGGCTTCTTGAACATAAAGTTGGTTTTGCATCGCGATTCGCTTTTATTGCATATTAATAATAAAATTTTGACAGCTCGTGTGAGCGTGTGGCCCGCGTTAAATATAATGGTTGGGTCACGTTGATCGGCGGAGCGATTTCTTTAGTTTCGCCTTTTATTGTCGAACTACTTTAATATTGATTATGAGCTCCTTTTCCGGCGGCACATTTTTGGTCTGTCGTAAATGTGCTGTGAAGGCCACCTAAATATTTTGCTAGCCTTACTCTAATCAGAATCACAAGATCTTTCTATATTTTCCATAGGATTTTCGGTCCTACCCTGGATTAAGGATTAAAACCCGTGAAAAAGAGAAACGGTCCATCCTTAAAGTTCTAGGCAGAGACACCTTTTTCGTGAAGACAGTAGCAATACTTATGTGGCAGGTTCCGTGGTATATCGGAGTATATAGGTCACGGACTAGGAGATCATGGATTCGACACTCAGTTCGGGCAGCACTACGGGCTTTATAAGACGACATGTTCGATATTTATATAGAAGGAATATCGCGCAAATGCCGAAAACACCAAGCTAAAATCATTTGTATAAGATGCGTGAAAAAGTGCACAGCCGACCTGGAGATGTAGAAAAATATTCCAAATGATCGCATCGCTGTTTCTCATGCAATATGCATGTTGTCCCCAAGGCTTAAGGTGCTAAACAGTCTGTGTGTGTCCCAACAGGCATAAACCGTAATGAAATGTTACTTCGCATTCAGTTTACGATAGAATTAGGCCATCCGACGCAATATAGGGGTTTGTGGCTCTACTGGATTATAGGTCTTGTTAACGTTTGCTCTTGATTTTCTTGCCCTTTTTATTCCCATTTTATGGTATAAAAATAGTTACATTTATAGGCAGATTATTTTTGACACTGTTTATTTGTCTCCCTCTTTCTCTCTTACTCTGTTTTTTTTGTCTCACTCATTCTGGCACGTCCAAGATTTCTTACCTTAGGGTTACTACGACGCATATTTTGGTAAACCGTTGGCGAATGAATCAAATAAGGCGAGCGATTCGAGTAAGATTAACCAGTGCACCCGTACTTCGCCTAGCATATACTCGTCTTGTAATGAGAGCAGAAGAGGCTATTCATATATTAATTTCAAACAAGGCTCCTGACTTGCTTGGGGCAGGTATCTATGTAGAATACCGTATATCAATAAAAATCCGACTAAACAAACAAAACTTCGCTAAAACCTCAAGATTTGGCGGGAAAAGTCGACAAACACAAAGAAAGGAATGCAATAATCAAATGAAATTTCTTACCAACTTGTACAAGGTTTTATAACTGAAGCGAAAACAGCGCTGCTCAACTATGCAGCGGATGGAAGTATAAAAAAGTTTCGTCGGAGAGCGTGCAAACAATTTGCATAATATATTCCGGTGTATCTTCACATTGCTTTTAGGGATCCCTGTCATAAGGATCTAATAATATTTTTTTCCAATTCAGTCGTTCAGGGTATCCAACATAAACCTCCTCCTAGCCGAATTTCGACCACGGCGGCCAATCTCAACGGAGATCAGCCAGGTACACAGGATATATTACAGTGTACAAGTGTGTACACAATATTCAGATGCACTCTCTGTTTCTTCACTCTCATAGTTCGGTGAGACGGCAAGCCGACATTACTGGAGAGAGACCAGGCGCAGGACCAACGGCTTTACGTGCTTTCCGAGGCACGGGGGTATCACACCGCCAACTTCCTGACTCCGAGCTGGGACTGAGTAATTTTTAAGATGGAAAAACCCAGTCACAGTTATTTTGGCCCGACCCGGGATTCGGACCCAGGACGTCAGCGCGGTAGCCGTACTTATACCATGTACAATTGCAACTACGCCACCGAGGCAGTCAAACATATTTTGTATTCTACGGGATGGCATCCTGGTCAATCTGATTAAACACCCGCCACAGTTATTGATGACTACGAAATCTGGAAACTGTCACAGGTTACGTTACTTGCTTCACATTACTATTGAGTCGACTATGTTTATAAATGCGACTTCAAACGTACCTTCACTCTCTTTTAACATTATTCAAGCACCTTTGATATCTTATAGATAATAGGTCTAAGTAATTACTACAGTAAAACAATTATTAACCATCAGGTGAAGTCATTCATTTATTACACAATATAATATTTACAATATTTTGCACGTATGAAGGTTTAAGGTTCAAATTTAAGCGTATTTTGTATAGTGACATTTTTATACGGAACTCTCTCCAAGAAAAGCCTTTTTGCAGTCGACAGCCTCTTTTCTATGGGGTGGTTTGTTTACAATGCTTGAATAACCATCAATGGAGATCGTTTTGTTTTGCCTACTATTCTATGTCTATTTTGGTTTGTTTGGGTCATAAAATATTATGTGTTTCCGTTTTCTTTCTCTTTCTGTATTAAAAAACAGAAAATACATCTTTATTCCACTATTTTTATAAGCTGGTTAAGTCGATTGAGAGTTTTCTTGGGTATCTTTTAGTAGCCTTTAAAATAATAAAAGTTTCAGCTGAAATTTTCATAGATCATTTAGTAATGTTGGTGGATCGCCATATATTTGTTATTCAGTTTTAGTAAAACTTGGAGACGGCAGGGCTATACCAAATATTGTGATAAATTCAAAGAGAGTTTGCTCGTAGGTTTCGTAGTTTTTCATTTAAATAACACAGTAATAAAATATTGATAGAGTGAAGAAATATTATAACAGTACTTGTTACTTCAACAACCTCGTGAATTGATACCGAGATTCCTATCTAAAGGGATTTTCACATTAGTAAAACCTACCAACTTATATGCAAATTGCAAACCACCCAAAAAACTTACCTCCTGTAAACTTTAACACCGGTTTAAATCTACCCATAAACGACTCCTCCTTTCCATAAAGTTAAAACCAAAAAGTAAACCACGACAAGTTGTTTATTTTTCGTGTCCTCATCATTAATTATTAGGGGCCCGAGGTCCCCCATGAAACAACAGTTCCAACTTCATTCCCATTCATTTTCTTCGCGAACTTTAACTTGTTTTTCTTAAGTACAGTTAGTTTAACCTATACTTTGGACGAACTCTTTTGGGACAATGATGTAGAGAAGGTTGGGTGTGTTTGCGAGAAAGAACGTATCAGCTATTTACTTCAAACAATGGCAGGTATGTAAAGCAGCATGACATAATAGCTTGTGATGGAAGATGATCATTCTCCCTCCCAAGAAAACAATTATGCCTGCCTGTTTCTAAACTGGATAATAGTGTTGTATATGTAAAAGTTTGTCACCTAATGTAAGGACACGCACACTTGAGCAGCTGTGTATGTGCTGTACGTCCACTAAATTGTTACTATTACCACCTAAGTACATCGCTGTGTATTAACGTACTCTGGAACTTTGAATATAATTATACAGTGGCATCCTTGAGTTTCATTTATACGCTAGTGTTGTGACTCCCATAATTTACACCATCAACAAGAACCCCAGAATGAGTGCTTAATATTGTGGAACTTTCATGATACGTATATTTTATGTGACAAATCGACGGTGTGTCTATTAATAAATAAGTACACATGGAGTCTGATACGTGTATTGTACGTGAGACTGGCAGTAAGGTCCCTATTTTTCATCACCCACAACTTTGCATTACAAATTACAGTCTGTACTATTCGATATTTTAAGACATAACAATATGTTATATAATTATATCAGCCCAAAAATATGTTAAGTTCTGTACAAATGTTTAATGTAAAATTTTATACGATATTTTATTTTTTTATTTAAATGAATTCAGGGCAATTAATGTATTTATAAATCATTTTCGCTAAACAGGTAATGATGATATAACTTTTATTATTTATTATTGATACGGATATTAGCGTAATGTGGCCTATGACGTCACACATATAGAAATATCTATAACGGTCGATAAATTGGATTAATTTTATAACCGGTTTTAAAACATACCAGTTTAAGATTAGTAATTTGGGACGACTCTACAACCGGCTCGTTGGTCTAGGGGTATGATTTTCGCTTAGGGTGCGAGAGGTCCCGGGTTCAAATCCCGGACGAGCCCAAACTCTTTTTGATTACTTTTATTTTTTTATCAATTAGTGAAAATGTTTTAAAATGCCTTACTATACGTAAATAGTTTTATTAAACACGTTATACTGACTTTAAAAAGAGCAAACTTAGAGTCTCTTGCCCATTTTTCTCAGGTGGAATTGCTTTCCGAACTAGCGGTAGAGTTAATATAGACGGAAATTAAATAATATATAACATTTTACAGGTTTAAATAAATGATTTAATTTATTTTCAGGCCAAAATAACTTTATTAGCAAAAGATATTTAGAATAATAATATTTCTGTACTGGAATTAAACCCTAGACTATTATCTGTTGCAAATAACATAATACTTCAATTTTAGTATTAAGCGCTGTTACTCGTCGTATTAAGTGCTGTTTATTCGTAGACAAATCATTAGGAATCTTTATAAATTATTTCGAGTCCAGAAATCCACATAATGAACTGTATTCTAAACAGGTATGTCATATTTTCAATATAAATAGCTATTTTATCTTTTTGAAATCGTAAATATGCGTCTACTTCAAAACAGAAAACAAGCATGGCCGGATTTAAATTCATTTTTATGGTAACCAAGTTAAAGAGAGACAAAAATATCAAATCACACTAGTAAAAAAGAGATGAAACATAATTCAAGTAGACCTTCTCTTCGTCCCTCAAGTATGTTACGGGAAGTTAATAAATTAGGTTAAAATTTATCGCGCAAGTTGTTCGATTCTGGATTGAGGAAAAAATATTTTTGTTTTGTTTGACACGCCATCGAGTTATCCATTGATTTTGGGTCCGGCAAATGTTTATTTACGTAATGGACGTTTGTTTTAGGCGTTTATTTTATAGTAAGTTGAAATAAGACACCATAGAATAAAGTCACACTCTAATATAACATATGAAGTTTATTATTATTTGTTATGTACCCGTATCCTGTAATTATTGATTCCGGTTTTAATTTATTCTATGTCATTATAATAATTTGACAGGATATTTTTTTATATAGACACGGCTAAGTATCACTACTACACCTGATGGTAAATGGAGTGGAATCCAATAGAATGTCGACTGACGAGAGATGATTACCGCTCGGCAGTCGCAACCGAATATACACAGGCTGATCCCGGAACGCGACACTCTTACAGGGGCCACTATGGCGGGTTTTAACACCTTGTAGGTGGTCGCTCTCCAGGCGATTATAAAATATATCCTACCACCAACAAAAGGAAATTTTATGTATGTTGCGCATAAATTAATGAATTGGATAAATTTAAGTATATTCATAGACATTGACTCTAATTTACGCTGTTAAAATTCATAATAGTAGTCAGTCCAAGAAAATATTTACACGCAGGCCAAGTCCTTATACATATTCAGAAACTAAAGAATATAGAGGTCTTACTTTGAGTATTTCTAGTGATGAAATTAAAGCAACCGAAGTCAGTTAGTCGCCATGAAAGCCCAGTCGCATAAACTGCTCAAAATGCCACAGTCGCCGCGAAATATTTGAGAGATCTCAGAATTGGGCAATCGCCTACATTGGAAGCCATTTAGATTTCTAGAAATTATTATCACCTCACTTCAATGGCGTTCAATAGCTATTCATCTGTCAAGCTTTGGAGCTGCAAATTGGTTGCCAGTCCAGTAATTTTCTATTATATGCTGGTGTCAGGAGCGATTTTGTACCTAACTGCATAACGTAGACTGCCTCAGCGTGATTGCGGGCACGAAACAACATTTCTGTCTTGTCCTGGGTTCGAATCTGGTGGCTGGCAAAATTATATCAGGGTTTTCGCTCAGCACCAGCTCGAAGTAGAGATTTGTGCACAATATAACCATAAACTCGCCCTCATTTCATTATAGGACGGAACATACCTGGTGAAAAGTGACTGCCCTGATTGCATCTTTGTCTACCCCTTTGAGGATAAAAGCGTGATCAATGAACGTTAAAATAACACTTTCATCGATCCATCTGTATAATAATCATAACTCTGGTTTATTGTTACAATAACATTAAAAAAATATTGTTCAAAATGGTTTATTTTCACGAAACTTATAAATAACATCATTACGTTTGAATATCTGCTTAATAAAGCAAGAACGTGTAATCAAATTTGGATAAAAACATCAACACGGTAAGCTTCAAATTAGTTTGAACCCGGGAACGCAAAGCCCACCTCAACCCTGCGACCGCAACGTCCCCAACTTGACACAAATCGACCCTATTCGCGCCTAACTAAATATTGTTTATTTGTCTGGACTTGTAGGGGTTAAAATTCTTTAGATTCTCGTAAAGTAAATAGTTTTCAGAGTGAATTCGATTAGGCGCTGTTGTCTGCAGCTTGGTATTGAAGGGTTATCTTAAAATGTTGTTAAGTTAACCCTTTAAATGCCAAAAGTTTATGAATAATGAGACGAGCATATTGTAGTAATAGTGATACTGTAAAGAACTTTGAGTGAAGTACCTACATGACACCGTCTTAATGAGAAATTAGATAATAATCTTCAAGTTGATCTTTAAACAGTTATTGCGTGTTATTCAATTTGTAGTCTATTTAAACGTACTCTTGCATACAGCAAATCAAGGTATAGCTTATCTCATGCATTTTCCGAACCAATAAACGGATTTAAGCAAAGTATTAAACCTCGCTTCGGAAAATAAAGCCAACTACACGTGCTCACTGACATATGATATTGGCTAATAGACACAAAGAAATGCTCGCGATGCAACAAGACGAGTTGGCAGAGAGCCAAGACACTGTATCTTTATATTCTATCGATTTGTCCAGAGGTGACAAATACATAAAATGGATGTTCGAATTGTCAGCAATGACATGTAAATATGATGAAGTGAGATTGGCTTTTTGTTTTGAAAATAAATGGCGCATATTGGTGTGCTAGTTGCGTCCTTGCTTAGTCCTTTGGGCTTTGAAGACGAAAAGCGAGTTGCTACTTAGGGACCATTCAAGTATTACGTAACGCCATTTTTAAAGATTTTTGACCCCCCCCCGCCCCTATGTATGGAACTCTAAAATTACATTTTTTTTGCAAAGTACCGGTAAATCGCTAAAATACCTATGTTATTGTTTTAAAATAAAAATCAATGTTACATAACGCGTTGTTCGAACCTCCCTCCCGCACCTGTAACGCATCGTAACGTTTTACATGCCCTCCCCACTGGCCTTATTCTCTATCCCGCACGTTATTTTGACAGTGCGTAACAAGCACGGAACACAACGCATCATGTTTAGGACTATAGACATTTGGCTTACAGAATACCATTCCACGCACATTTCTCGAAGAAAACATGACACGGCCGCGTTACGCGTTTACACTATCATACAGAATAAGGGTCCTGCCCTCCAAATTGTGTTACGTAATACTTGAACGGCCCCTTATGAAATATTTTAATCAGGATGAGAAATGCTTATTAGAATTGTAACTATATTTTCTGGCTGGCACCTCTACTAGTTATAGTCGTATTACCATCAAGCAATAGAATTCCTCATTGCGTCATTAAAATGTATAAAACATATACAATCTCTGTCATGTGAAAACCATTTGCTAAGCGATGTAATTTCAAATCTCGGTAAAGTCTAACTTCCAATACAATTTGGCATATTCCAGCATTACGCTAAGTTGCTTTCGCGCGCCTAACCTGCAGTTCGAAAACTTTGCTAACAACATATGTGCAACGAAGTTTCTTGCTAATGTGTTAGACAGCTAAAATTTTGGTAAATTTCAATGCGTCGCGGTTCGAGGTCGGTTTCTTGAATTCTAGCATGATTATATTATTATTCGTATACTTTTTAAAACCTGATTGTTCTAGAAGAGCCACTGCAGTAGAGACCTATCATATTATAACAGTAAAAATACAAATTATATAATACAAAGATAATTAAGTGTTCCCTGAGATTCGTTGAGTTGCACTGCTCGGTGTTATAAAATGTGTCTCACTGTTGATCTTGGCAGTAGTTGTAGTGGCGTTCGTGAGGGCAGGAAACTCTCATACTATTACAGTGGTTGCTATCATGTTAGGCATACCTCCTTTACATTACCTTCATCCAGCGCGTATATTAACGATTAGTGCACAATATCCTAGTTGGGATCCAAGCGGTGTGCCGAGACGAATGTCCGCAAGTTCTAAACTCAAGGGATATACTTCAAACTTTTCGATGTTACGTGTGTATTTTTTATCAATACCCTTTAATGGAGAAGGAAAGCCTTGTATGGAAAGCTAAATACTGAGAATTTCGAAGATATGTGGACAACTCGCATTAGGCTATCGTGGTGGACTAAGGTCTAAATTCTCTGAGTAGTAGAGGAAGTCCGTGCTTTGTAGTGGGCATAAGCAAACGTGGTGGACGGAGGCCTAAACCCTCTGAGAAGTAGAGGAGGTCCATGCTCTGCAATGGTCAGTAAACAGTATTACTTTTAAATATTACATTTAACGTAATAAACCAGCATCTAAATCCGTTCAAAAGTTATTAATACGCAAAAAAGAAGAAAAAATATGGACATAAGATTAATCATAGTCTACTGTATACATTCTTTATACTCCCTCTAATATACTTAACCGTTAATTACAGAAAAAGGTGATTTATAATAATTACATATTAAGCGCCAGACGTGAAAGTTAATGCATTCGTAGACTATTTTTTGTTTTAATTGTATACATTAAGCGTCTGACAGAGAAAACCTCTATAGACTCGATAAAGTACAGCGTAATAATGACTACCTTCGCAAGGGCAGGGGAAAGACTACGATAATACCTTTTGGAATTTATGTATATTTTTTCTAGCTGATTTCTGATCTGATTTGTTTGTGTAGTTTATTTGTTTGAAGTAACACATGTTTTCAATCATCTTATAAGTATGATTTGGTATCATTTCTACCACGATCTCTTTTTTTTGCGTAGAAAATACCTTATACCTTACCGCACTGCCATGCAGCGTTCATGGGGTGTACTGATGGGATGACTCACATAATTGGGTTCTTTTGATCCGTTATGGGTGGGGTCTCAGAAGTCTTCACACACCGTAGGACGTCCTCGGCATCAGTATCGGCATTACTCCCTGGATTATTTTATTTAAAGTCTACATACGCTTCCATTAGTCTAACTAGTCGACAAGGGAGTTAAAAACAAATTGTATAAAATACTCAGAGATATCTGAATCATAGAACCAATAGTGAACAAAATTAAACTTAGACTAAGTAGACGACCGAAACTTATTTACAGCACTATCAAAGGACAGCTGAATAAACAATTTCGGTTGGAATCTTTACCTCGAGCGCAATTAGCGGTAAATTGTCTAGACTTTAGAGTATGAAAAATCGCTGCAATGTTTTCATTGACTATTTGTTTTGATTTTATGCTGTACTTAGCGTTTACGATTGGAATGGAGTCGTTATGCTCATTTTAAATATTTTATAGGCCTTTATCATTGAAGGTTAAAGTTTAGAAAGGTCAGGTCGTTTGCGATAGCATTGTCTATTTGTCTGTTTGTTACTGAGCTCTTTGATGCTGCGAAAGCCACTTTTAATTAAGCAATGCACCTGACACTAATTATACATACGCTTTTAGCTCCAAAGGGATGAGCAGAGAAGGCTGAATACTAGTTGTGATGTGCTAGCGAGGAAACAACGCTGGGACAGACATTTTGAAATTCTAGGAAAATTGTACGTGGTGTGGAATTGTTGAATTTTATTTATACGAACAGAGAATCAATAGTAGCAAAAACAAGTGATTTTATAATCAAATCACGTTTCAAACAAAATACCTTAATCAAAATCGGTTTTATAGGTTTAGATATTTATGCGATACAGAGAAACGTAAAATAGAACACGCATTCTACGTCGAAGGTTAAAAGGTGACATACTTTGCTTAAAAAACCCCGACACATTGTCACATCATACATTACTCGAAGCTTCGACGATTTGTCAATGCGATGCGAGTAAACATCATTATGTGAGATGGTTTCTTATTCCGTTCTTGTTTGTTCATTATTTAGGTTGTAAATAAACTTATTGACAATGTGGGATGTTTGTTGTGAACGTGACAGCGTATAATTATATTTATGTTTAAAACTAACCAGTTTTTTTGGTCTACATACACGTTAATTTATGGCTGATTCGTTTAATTTTTTTTACACTAATAAGAACTTAAATTTCGTGCCTTGTAACAAACCGTAACGCGGGTTAGGCGAGCAAAAGTTTGTATGGATTTATAAAAAAAATAGCACGTTTAGATACTTCTGTAACATAATACTTTCTGAATCCCAATTATTTCCTACTCCAATACCAATGCTTTTTTGTCTTTAATATAGCCAAAAATACATTACAATTTTACGTAAATACTAATTTAATCAAATCATTTATTCAAACTCTTTCACCACAAAACCTCAACAAATACAATTAAATAAGGACCCTAACTCGAAACCCTTAACGTATAATATCGTGATTTTTCGTATTAATTCAAATAAAGGCTCGCATCAAAGTGTTGGGTTCGACAGACAGGCCTCGATTCAATTTGGCCAATAGACGCCGCTTTTGTGCTCAGAAATATTGACAACATACGATCTAAACACTCTGACAGATTGTTATGAATTTTGCTGCACTAAATCACGGTGTAGTAGGAGAAATGCTTTGTAGAATGGATAGTACGGTATTGATGAAAGTCAATAAACCGAGAGTGTTGCATTAGGACTTTGTCTTCATTGAAATAATATTCAAAATCAATTAAAATATGTGATGTTATTTAAATAGATGACAAAGTAATCAACCCGCCTTATGGTGTGTCAGCTGTTCATAAAACAAAATCCAGATTTTTAATGAACAACTTTGTGTTGCATTACTGGGCTCGTCAATATAAGATATACTATCACCTACTCAATTCATAGGTTTGGAAAATGTCCTTTAAACCGAATTACTCTTTCCACTATGCTTGTCGGAAATAATAGAAATTAGGGTGATATCTACCAGTGGCGAAGGTAATTTTCCGAAAGAAGAAAGAAAAAAGAAAATAATGTTATTAAAGTTTGTTTTCGACTAATTTAAAAGAAAAAGAGGTTTATTGTCAC